>NW_026510993.1:0-2500 GCF_027579735.1 Bombina bombina | reverse complement strand
GCTTTAACCCTTTAAGGACACAGCTTTCAGTTTGCTCAATTGTTTTATGACGGAAAAATTCCGTCATATGTCCTTAAGAGGTTAATTAATTGATTCCGAGGGGCATATGTATCAAGGTCTGGCGGACCTTATCCGACACTCACGCAAAGGGCCCTTTTCAGGGCTGGTAAGGTAAAAGAGCTTTCAACTTTTTTTAATTTAGAATAGGGTAGGGCATTTTTTTTATTTTGGGGGGCTTTGTTATTTTATTAGGGGGCTTAGAGTAGGTGTTGTAATATTTTTCTAATGTTTGTAAAATTTTTTTATTTTTTGTAACTTAGTTCTTTTTTATTTTTTGTACTTTAGTTTATTTCATTGTATTTATTTGTAGGTATTGTATTTAATTAATTTATTGATAGTGTAGTGTTAGGTTTAATTGTAACTTAGGTTAGGATTTATTTTACAGGTAATTTTGTAATTATTTTAACTAGATAGCTAGTAAATAGTTATTAACTATTTAATAGCTATTGTACCTGGTTAATATAATTACAAATTGCCTGTAAAATAAATATTAATCCTAAAATAGCTACAATATAATTATAATTTATATTGTAGCTATATTAGGGTTTATTTTACAGGTAAGTATTTAGCTTTAAATAGGAATAATTTATTTAATAAGAGTTAATTTATTTAGTTAGATTTAAATTATATTTAACTTAGAGGGGTGTTAGTTAGAGTTAGACTTAGCTTTAGGGGTTTAATACATTTATTATAGTAGCGGTGTGGTCCGGTCGATTAGGGTTAATTATTGTAGGTAGGTGGAGGCGACGTTGGGGGCGGCAGATTAGGGGTTAATAAATATAATATAGGGGTCGGCTGTGTTAGGGCAGCAGATTAGGGGTACATAGGGATAATGTAGGTTGCGGCGTGTACGGAGGCGGCAGATTAGGGTGTAAAAAAATGCAGGTGTCAGCGATAGCGGGGGCGGCAGATTAGGGGTTAATAAATAATAATATAGGGGTCGGCGATGTTAGGGGCAACAGATTAGGGGTACATAGGGATAACGTAGCTGGCGGAGGTGTAATGGAGCGGCAGATTAGGGTTAAAACATTTAATAGAGTGGCGGCGATGTGGGGGACCTAAGTTTAAGGGGTACATAGGTAGTTTATGGGTGTTAGTGTACTTTAGAGCACAGTAAGTTAAAGCTTTATGAACCGGCGTTAGCCCAGAAAGCTCTAACTATTGACTTTTTTCTGCGGCTGGAGTTTTGTCGTTAGATTTCTAACGCTCACTTCACCAGGACTCTAAATACCGGCGTTAGAAAGATCCCATGAAAAGATAGGATACGCAAATGGCGTAGGGGGATCTGCGGTATGGAAAAGTTGCGGCTGCAAAGTGAGCGTTAGACCCTTTCATGACTGACTCTAAATACCAGTGGGCGGTATAAGAAACAGCGTTAGGAGCCTCTAACGCTGGTTTTGACGCTACCGCCACAACTCTAAATCTAGGCCTTATACTGAGTAGTTGTCTCTATGCAGGCAAGCTCCTGATTCTCTATCTCTGCCCCTGCACCTATTCCTCCCTCACCTACACAAACACACACACGCGCACCACACAATATAGAACATATTCCTCCCTCACCTTAAACACACACGATATAGCACATATTCCTCCCTCACTATACACACACACAATATAGCACATATTCCTCCCTCACACTCACTCACTCAACTCACCTTACTCACTCACTCACTCACACACACACACACAATATAGCACATATTCCTCCCTCACACACTCACACACACACACACAATACACAATATAGCACATATTCCCTCCTCCCTCACTCACGTCACACACACACACACAATATAGAACATATTCCTCCCACACCTACACACACACACAATATAGCACATATTCCTCCCACACCAACACACACACACACACAATATAGCACATATTCCTCCCTCACCACACACACAAATATAGCACATATTCCTCCTCCCTCACCTACACACACAGACACAATATAGTACATATTCCTCCCTAACCTACACACACACACACAATATAGCACATATTCCTCCTCACCTACACACACACACACACAAATACACATATTCCTCCCTCACCTACCACACACACTCAATATAGCACATATTCCTCCCTCACCTACACAACACACACAATATAGCACATATCTCCCTCACATACACCACACACACAATATAGCACATATTCCTTCGTCACCTACACACACACACCTACACACACACACACACACACAATATAGCACATAATTCCTCCTCACCTACACACACACAATATAGCACATATTACTCCCTCCCTCTAACACACACACACACAATATAGCACATATATTCCTCCCTCACCTACACACACACACAATATAGCACATATTCCTCCCTCACATACACACACACACCACACACACAAACAATATAGCACATAATTCCTTCCTCACATACACACACACACACACACCACAATAAGC
>NW_026510992.1:10000-59120 GCF_027579735.1 Bombina bombina | reverse complement strand
TGCCTATGATGCTAGGAATGCCCACCAGTGAGATTTTCCATTGCCTAAAACCTGGGGCTGTACTGGGAATCCAAGCAGCCCTAGACATTTTTGAAGACCAGTCCAGAATTCCCACTTGCTGGCACCAACCCAAACCTGGCCCCCCTGCCCTTCACCTTGCCTGTATAGTCTGACCACTTCATGGACTCCCTCTTCTGAGTCTATGAGCGACTTCTCCCATTCATGAAGCTGTGTGGATGTGGCCCCCGATGTGCCCTCCCCACTAATGGCCCTGCTGCCAGGAGCGGAGCAGCCTTGAAAGAAGAGATGCGTAGTAGCTGCGCACAAGGCTCACTCCATAAACTCCCTGGAGGCTCCCTCTGCAGGCTATGCTTCCCCAACTGATGTGGCTCTGCGGTGGCCCACCGGGAGATCTCCTGAAATCCCAGTAGGCCAATTTGTGTAGGATGTTCCATGCCGTCCTTAAGGCGTTTAAGCACAGTGTTTTTAGAAAGGAATGGAACATCTTAACGGTGTCTAGGGTTAAAGGACCATTTAAAAAAAAAAAACATTACAATAATAAACAAATGTATAATAGAAAGACAATTTAAAGGGACAGTAAACACCCAACACAACTTAATCCCATACCTTAGATCCACAAAAAAAGATGTGCCTGCACTGCATCCCATGTTCAATATCACTAATGTTATGTGTAATCGTCCAAAGCACATAGTGTTTTATCCTGTAGATATGGCCGCCAAACTACTCTCCCTCCTCCGCCCCCTTAACAATTAAAATTGCATGCTTGTTCACATTGACACTGTACCTTTGCTAATGCACATTATAATTTATGTCCACTCGCAAGCAGAAATAGAAAGTGCAGCTTCAAATCACTGTGAACGTGTGTAAAGAATCCAACCGAGGATTGGATTCTGATTGGCGGATGCCTTTAAAATGAAAGTTACCACGTAATGGTGGGGGGAGTTTGGAGGCCATATCTACAGTAGAAAATCATATGTGCTTTGGATGATTACACATATAACGTTAGAGGTATTGAACATGGGATGCGGTGCAGGCGCATCTTCTTTAGTGGATCTAAGGTATGGGATTAAATTGTGTCGGGTGTTGACTGTCCCTTTAACACACTATGAATTTCAAATGAGCAGTGGATTCTTAGAGACAAATTTACAAATGTAATTACTTTTCCATACTCCCATATCATGTGAAAACATCAGCCAATCACAGACTAATCTTTGTGTACATGGTGAACTCTTGCACATGCTCTGTATAAGCTGTTTCTTCAGAAGGTTTTTTTTTCTGAATTACATGCTCTATCTGAATCATGAATGTCTAATATTGAAATTAGAGTCCCTTTAATAAAAGACCCTTTCAGCTTCACAGACTTCACCAATGCAATGCCATTCTATATTGGTGATTTATTAAAACATTAGTAGACGTGCAATTGTGACATTGGGAAGGAACCAAATGCTGAAGAAGGCGGCTGCCAACGGCATAAGGCTATTTTCAGAGCCGGATTTCTTCTTGCGAAAGTGCAACACATTAAGAACTGTGAAAAATCCAGATCTTAGTGTGCTGCACTTTCAAAAGAAGTAATAGCTAAATGTCACTGGCAGCCGCCATCTTTGGCATTTGGTTCATTCTGAATGTCACAAATACACATGTCTAAAGATTACCCATTTCTTCATCCTTAGTAAAGCATCTTAACCCCTTAATGACAACTGACGTACCAGGTACGTCATGCATTAACTAACAGTTAATGACAATAGACGTACCTGGTACGTCAGTTGTCTAAGAGAGTGCTGGAAGCGATCGCAATCTCTTCCAGCAGCTCTCAGGGTATTGCAGTGATGCCTCCATATGGAGGCATCCTGCAATACCTTTTCAGAAGACTCCGATGCAGAGAGAGCCACTCTGTGGCCCTCTCTGCACCGGTAGCGATGGTGCCGGTTCGTTGGTGGGTGGGAGCATATCAGGGAGGCGGGTGGGCGGCCCATCGCTACCCGGCATCCGGTTCCTGTAAGTGCTATGTGCACGCCGGGTGCCGGGAGTGTGCGGGGGCGCGCGCGCGTGCGCGATTAGCTGGCCACTGACACCAATGAGAAAGGAAGAGGGGGGAAAAATGTATTAAAAATAAATAAATATATAAGGATCTGGGAGGGGGAGGGGGTTGGGGTATTGTGGGGGGCTGCTACACTACAGAAAACATTAAAAATTGCAAAAAATTGCAAAAAAAACACTTGATTTTGGGGCAAATTGGGTACTGGCAGACAGCTGCCAGTACCCAAGATGGCGGCAATTAGGTAGGGGAGAGGGTTAGAGAGCTGGGGGGGGGGATCATGGAGGTTGGGGCTAAGGCAGGGGTCCATCACAGCTAAAACATTTTATTTTTTTTTATTAAAAAAAAGAAAAAACTCCTTTTATTTAGTACTGGCAGACTTTCTGCCAGTACTTAAGATGGCGGGGACAATTGTGGGGTGGGGGAGGGAAGAGAACTGTTTGGGAGGGATCAGGGGGTGGGATGTGTCAGGTGGGAGGCTGATCTCTACCCTAAAGCTAAAATTAACCCTGCAAGCTCCCTACAACCTACCTAATTAACCCCTTCACTCTGGGCATAATTTACGTGTGGTGCGCAGCAGCATTTAGTGGCCTTCTAATTACCAAAAAGCAATGCCAAAGCCATATAAGTCTGCTATTTCTGAACAAAGGGGATCCCAAAGAAGCATTTACAACCATTTGTGCCTTAATTGCAGAAGCTGTTTGTAAATAATTTCAGTGGGAAACCTAAAGTTTGTGACAAAATTTGTGAAAAAGTGAACTTTTTTTTTTTATTTGATGACATTTGGCGGTGAAATGGTGGCATGAAATATACCAAAATGGGCCTAGATCAATACTTTGGGTTGTCTTCTAAAAAAAAATATATACATGTCAAGGGATATTCAGGTATTCCTGACAGATATCAGGGTTCCAATGTAACTAGCGCTAATTTTGAAAAAAAGTTGTTTGGAAATAGCAAAGTGCTACTTGTATTTATGGCCCTATAACTTGCAAAAAAAGTAAAGAACATGTAAACATTGGGTATTTCTAAACTCAGGACAAAATTTAGAAACTATTTAGCATAGGTGTTTTTTGGTGATTGTAGATGTGTAACAGATTTTGGGGGTCAAAGTTAGAAAAAACATAATTTATGCTTACCTGATAAATTCCTTTCTTCTGTTGTGTGATCAGTCCACGGGTCATCATTACTTCTGGGATATAACTCCTCCCCAACAGGAAATGCAAGAGGATTCACCCAGCAGAGCTGCATATAGCTCCTCCCCTCTACGTCAGTCCCAGTCATTCGACCAAGAATCAACGAGAAAGGAGTAACCAAGGGTGAAGTGGTGACTGGAGTATAATTTAAAAAATATTTACCTGCCTTAAAAACAGGGCGGGCCGTGGACTGATCACACAACAGAAGAAAGGAATTTATCAGGTAAGCATAAATTATGTTTTCTTCTGTTATGTGTGATCAGTCCACGGGTCATCATTACTTCTGGGATACCAATACCAAAGCAAAAGTACACGGATGACGGGAGGGATAGGCAGGCTCACTATACAGAAGGAACCACTGCCTGAAGAACCTTTCTCCCAAAAATAGCCTCCGAAGAAGCAAAAGTGTCAAATTTGTAAAATTTGGAAAAAGTATGAAGCGAAGACCAAGTTGCAGCCTTGCAAATCTGTTCAACAGAGGCCTCATTCTTAAAGGCCCAAGTGGAAGCCACAGCTCTAGTGGAGTGAGCTGTAATTCTTTCAGGAGGCTGCTGTCCAGCAGTCTCATAGGCTAAACGTATTATGCTACGAAGCCAAAAAGATAGAGAGGTAGCAGAAGCTTTTTGACCTCTCCTCTGTCCAGAATAAACGACAAACAGGGAAGAAGTTTGGCGAAAATCTTTAGTTGCCTGCAAGTAGAACTTGAGGGCACGAACTACATCCAGATTGTGTAGAAGACGTTCCTTCTTTGAAGAAGGATTTGGACACAAGGATGGAACAACAATCTCTTGATTGATATTCCTGTTAGTGACTACCTTAGGTAAGAACCCAGGTTTAGTACGCAGAACTACCTTGTCTGAGTGAAAAATCAGGTAAGGAGAATCACAATGTAAGGCTGATAACTCAGAGACTCTTCGAGCCGAGGAAATAGCCATTAAAAACAGAACTTTCCAAGATAACAATTTTATATCAATGGAATGAAGGGGTTCAAACGGAACACCCTGTAAAACGTTAAGAACTAAGTTTAAACTCCATGGCGGAGCAACAGCTTTAAACACAGGCTTGATCCTAGTTAAAGCCTGACAAAAGGCCTGGACGTCTGGATTTTCTGACAGACGCCTGTGTAACAAGATGGACAGAGCTGAAATCTGTCCCTTTAATGAACTAGCTGATAAACCCTTTTCTAAACCTTCTTGTAGAAAAGACAATATCCTAGGGATCCTAACCTTACTCCAGGAGTAACCCTTGGATTCGCACCAGTATAGGTATTTACGCCATATTTTATGGTAAATCCTTCTGGTAACAGGCTTCCTAGCCTGTATCAGGGTATCAATAACCGACTCAGAAAAACCACGTTTTGATAAAATCAAGCGTTCAATTTCCAAGCAGTCAGCTTCAGAGAAGTTAGATTTTGATGTTTGAATGGACCCTGTATCAGAAGGTCCTGTCTTAGAGGTAGAGACCAAGGCGGACAGGATGACATGTCCACTAGATCTGCATACCAAGTCCTGCGTGGCCATGCAGGCGCTATTAGAATCACTGATGCTCTCTCCTGTTTGATTTTGGCAATCAATCGAGGAAGCAGCGGGAAGGGCGGGAACACATAAGCCATCCCGAAGTTCCAAGGTGCTGTCAAAGCATCTATCAGAGCCGCTCCCGGATCCCTGGATCTGGACCCGTAGCGAGGAAGTTTGGCGTTCTGGCGAGACGCCATGAGATCTATCTCTGGTTTGCCCCAACGTCGAAGTATTTGGGCAAAGACCTCCGGATGAAGTTCCCACTCCCCCGGATGAAAAGTCTGGCGACTCAAGAAATCCGCCTCCCAGTTCTCCACTCCCGGGATGTGGATTGCTGACAGGTGGCAAGAGTGAGACTCTGCCCAGCGAATTATCTTTGATACTTCCATCATTGCTAGGGAGCTTCTTGTCCCTCCCTGATGGTTGATGTAAGCTACAGTCGTGATGTTGTCCGACTGAAACCTGATGAACCCCCGAGTTGTTAATTGGGGCCAAGCCAGAAGGGCATTGAGAACTGCCCTCAATTCCAGAATGTTTATTGGAAGGAGACTCTCCTCCTGATTCCATAGTCCCTGAGCCTTCAGAGAATTCCAGACAGCGCCCCAACCTAGTAGGCTGGCGTCTGTTGTTACAATTGTCCAGTCTGGCCTGCTGAATGGCATCCCCCTGGACAGGTGTGGCCGATAAAGCCACCATAGAAGAGAATTTCTGGTCTCTTGATTCAGATTCAGAGTAGGGGACAAATCTGAGTAATCCCCATTCCACTGACTTAGCATGCACAATTGCAGCGGTCTGAGGTGTAGGCGTGCAAAAGGTACTATGTCCATTGCCGCTACCATTAAGCCGATCACCTCCATGCATTGAGCTACTGACGGGTGTTGAATGGAATGAAGGACACGGCATGCATTTTGAAGTTTTGATAACCTGTCTTCTGTCAGGTAAATCTTCATTTCTACAGAATCTATAAGAGTCCCCAAGAATGGAACTCTTGTGAGAGGAAAAAGAGAACTCTTCTTTTCGTTCACTTTCCATCCATGCGACCTTAGAAATGCCAGAACTAACTCTGTATGAGACTTGGCAGTTTGAAAGCTTGAAGCTTGTATTAGAATGTCGTCTAGGTACGGAGCTACCGAAATCCCTCGTGGTCTTAGTACCGCCAGAAGGGCACCTAGAATCTTTGTGAAGATTCTTGGGGCCGTAGCCAATCCGAATGGAAGAGCTACAAACTGGTAGTGCCTGTCTAGGAAGGCAAACCGTAGATACCGGTGATGATCTTTGTGGATCGGTATGTGAAGGTAAGCATCTTTTAAATCCACTGTGGTCATGTACTGACCCTTTTGGATCATGGGCAAGATTGTCCGAATAGTTTCCATTTTGAACGATGGAACTCTTAGGAATTTGTTTAGAATCTTTAAATCTAAGATTGGCCTGAAAGTTCCCTCTTTTTTGGGAACCACAAACAGGTTTGAGTAGAACCCTTGTCCTTGTTCCGACCGCGGAACCGGATGGATCACTCCCATTAATAACAGATCTTGTACACAGCGTAGAAACGCTTCTTTCTTTATCTGGTTTGTTGACAACCTTGACAGATGAAATCTCCCTCTTGGGGGAGATAATTTGAAGTCTAGAAGGTATCCCTGAGATATGATCTCTAGCGCCCAGGGATCCTGAACATCTCTTGCCCAGGCCTGGGCGAAGAGAGAAAGTCTGCCCCCCACTAGATCCGGTCCCGGATCGGGGGCTCTCGGTTCATGCTGTCTTTGGGGCAGCAGCAGGTTTCCTGGCCTGTTTGCCCTTGTTCCAGGACTGGTTAGGCTTCCAGCCTTGCCTGTAACGAGCAACAGCTCCTTCCTGTTTTGGTGCAGTGGAGGTTGATGCTGCTCCCGTTTTGAAATTCCGAAAGGGACGAAAATTAGACTGTCTAGCCTTAGCTTTGGCTTTGTCTTGAGGTAGGGCGTGGCCCTTACCTCCTGTAATGTCAGCGATAATTTCTTTCAAACCGGGCCCAAATAAGGACTGCCCCTTGAAAGATATATTAAGTAATTTGGACTTAGAAGTAACATCAGCTGACCAGGATTTTAGCCACAGTGCCCTACGTGCCTGTATGGCGAATCCTGAGTTCTTAGCCGTAAGTTTGGTTAAATGTACTACGGCCTCCGAAATGAATGAATTAGCTAGTTTAAGGACTCTAAGCCTGTCCATAATGTCGTCTAGCGTAGATGAACTAAGGTTCTCTTCCAGAGACTCAATCCAAAATGCTGCCGCAGCCGTAATCGGCGCGATACATGCAAGGGGTTGCAATATAAAACCTTGTTGAACAAACATTTTCTTAAGGTAACCCTCTAATTTTTTATCCATTGGATCTGAAAAAGCACAGCTATCCTCTACCGGGATAGTGGTACGCTTAGCTAAAGTAGAAACTGCTCCCTCCACCTTAGGGACCGTTTGCCATAAGTCCCGAGTGGTGGCGTCTATTGGAAACATCTTTCTAAATATTGGAGGGGGTGAGAACGGCACACCGGGTCTATCCCACTCCTTAGTAACAATTTCAGTTAATCTCTTAGGTATAGGAAAAACGTCAGTACTCGCCGGTACCGCAAAGTATTTATCCAACCTACACAGTTTCTCTGGTATTGCAACGGTGTTACAATCATTAAGAGCTGCTAAGACCTCCCCTAGTAATACACGGAGGTTCTCCAATTTAAATTTAAAATTTGAAATATCTGAATCCAATCTGTTTGGATCAGAACCGTCACCCACAGAATGAAGCTCTCCGTCCTCATGCTCTGCAATCTGTGACGCAGTATCAGACATGGCCCTAGTATTGTCAGCGCACTCTGTTCTCACCCCAGAGTGATCACGCTTGCCTCTTAGTTCTGGTAATTTAGCCAAAACTTCAGTCATAACAGCAGCCATATCATGTAATGTTATCTGTAATGGCCGCCCAGATGTACTAGGCGCCATAATATCACTCACCTCCCGGGCGGGAGATGCAGGTACTGCCGCGTGAGGCGAGTTAGTCGGCATAACTCTCCCCTCGCAGTTTGGTGAAATTTGTTCACATTGTACAGATTGACTTTTATTTAAAGTAGCATCAATACAGTTAGTACATAAATTTCTATTGGGCTCCACCTTGGCATTGGAACAAATGACACAGATATCTTCCTCTGAGTCAGACATGTTTAACACACTAGCAATAACTTGCAACCTGGTTATAATCTTTTTTAGCAAAAACGTACTGTGCCTCAAAGAGGTACTTAAACGATTAAATGACAGTTGAGATAATGAACTGAAAAACAGTTATAGCATCAACTTTAAAATAACACAACTTTTAGCAAAGGTTTGTTCCCATTAGTAAATAACAATAACTAAATTGACATAAAATTACAGAGTAACGTTTTTATTCACAGTCAATATAAAATTCTCACAGCTCTGCTGAGAGAATGTACCTCCCTTCAAAGAAGTTTGAAGACCCCTGAGATCTGTCAGAGATGAGCCGGATCATGCAGGAAATATAATAGTAGCTGACTGGAAATTTTTGATGCGTAGCAAAGAGCGCCAAAAACGGCCCCTCCCTCTCACACACAGCAGTGAAGAGAAACGAAACTGTCACAATTTAAAGCAAACTGCCAAGTGGAAAATAATGCCCAAACATTTATTCACTCAGTACCTCAGCAATGTAAACGATTCTACATTCCAGCAAAAACGTTTAACATGATAATACTTATTAAAAGGATTAGTAACCTTAACAGAGTAGTTCCGGTGAAATACCATTCCCAGAATACTGAAGTGTATACATACATGTCATTATAACGGTATAGCAGGATTTTCTCATCAATTCCATTCAGAAAATAAAAACTGCTACATACCTCAATGCAGATTCATCTGCCCGCTGTCCCCTGATCTGAAGCTTTTACCTCCCTCAGATGGCCGAGAACAGCAATATGATCTTAACTACTCCGGTTAAAATCATAGTAAAAAACTCTGGTAGATTCTTCCTCAAAGTCTGCCAGAGAAGTAATAACACGCTCCGGTGCTATTGTAAAATAACAAACTTTTGATTGAAGTCATAAAAACTAAGTATAATCACCATAGTCCTCTCACACATCCTATCTAGTCGTTGGGTGCAAGAGAATGACTGGGACTGACGTAGAGGGGAGGAGCTATATGCAGCTCTGCTGGGTGAATCCTCTTGCATTTCCTGTTGGGGAGGAGTTATATCCCAGAAGTAATGATGACCCGTGGACTGATCACACATAACAGAAGAAAGTGTGTTTTTTTAAATTTTTTCCTCATATTTTATAATTTTTTTATAGGAAATTATAAGATATGATGAAAATAATGGTATCCTTAGAAAGTCCATTTAATGGCGAGAAAAACGGTATATAATATGTGTGGGTACAGTAAATGAGTAAGAGGGAAATTACAGCTAAACACAAACACTGCAGAAATGTAAAAATAGCCATTGTCATTAAGGGTAAGAAAATTGAAAAATGGTCCGGTCATTAAGGGGTTAATATGACACAGTAACCGAAGCGACTGGTGAGGTCTGTAAGGCTCATTTACATATGTCCTCTGATTGGTCACTTCAGATAAAGAATGGGGAGTTTGGATGGTCTGGATCCCATAGTGCTCTAGGTTTTTAAATGCACATTTCTATTGCACAGAGATCAGTAATTGTTTATTTAGTACATGCTAAGCATATATACTGTACACCTGTATATAGTCACAATTGTTATCTGAAACATTAATGCGCATGCACCAGAGGATGAGCTGGAGTTAATGGATTCTAAAGACAGTGCAACACGACAACTGTTCAGTCACTGACGGGACACACTGATAAATCCTAAAGGTCTTAGGGAGCTATTGGGACTTTAAAAAAGCTGTGGCTGTTAACCGTTTAAGTACATAACCAGCCTTAAAAGTATTTCAGAAATGATATTTTTTCAATACCTGATTTTGTTTAGGTAAAAATTGCAGCATTATAAGTAGGTAAATACATGACACATACAAGGAAAACAAAGCCACCGCCGTGTTGCACTCTAGTAAGCTCTGCTAGCCCTACTGGTTGTCACAAACAGTAATACATTATTAGTATGCAGATCTTGCTCGTCTCTATACATATGGATATAGTGCACATAGCATGTGGTCTCTCTGTTCTGGGTGTTTGGGTCATTACAGCAGAATATGATGCTGTGTTATTCTAGTCTGTCAGAGATCTCAGACATTGTGTTTACTGAACTGTTGAAACAGCAGTTGTTGATGGTGTAATGCTTTACTGAGGTGGAAGAAGTGAAGGTTCTGGAAGAGAAGAAAATACACAACAGATCGCTGCATAGCACCTCTTTCCAAGGAAAACCTCAGCTATACATGTGTCCATAGGAGCAAAGGATTCTGGGTAAGGGCATGTAAATAAGGTTCACAATGCCTCACCTTTTAACTTCCTATATCTGTTTTAGGTGAACGAGAAAGAGGGAAAAACTGCCCACAAAAGATGTTTTACAAACTCACCGCACAGCCTCTGTAGAGGTCCAGTGAGAAAACTCAGCGGCCTCAGAAGGTCACTAACATAGTAACAGGCGCAGGAGCTGTGATGCGACCTGCTGCTCTTTAAACGTTTTCCTAAATCACAGTTTTGCCTTTATCTTTTTTTTTTATTTTCTTAGAGTAGAAACAGATAACGTGCAAACTTTCTATGAATGGAAAATGAGTCACTCAAGCCAGCCACAGTGGAGCAGAAAATTGGTTACAGGGCAGATGCTATCGAGGAGAGCAATTACCCAGTAAGTTAGCCTTCCGCTGGGACCAGTGTGGGAGGAGAAGGGACTCATTGTTTGTCAGCTAAGAAAGAAATCTATGATGTGCTACAGCTTAGGCTAACTTTGTATAAATGACAGAAGTGAACAAACATCATTCATTGGGGTTACTTATTTAAATACACATTTCATATACATATTTGCAGATCATGCTTGGATTATTTAACTCTGTCACCTCTGAGATGGACGATGGCTTAAGATGAAGCTTTATAAATAATGGAGCCCAATAAATAAGACAAAAAAACAAAGACAAAAAAAAACAAACTCGCTTTAATACAAAGATTTGACACGGCTTAGCACTGAAAGTGTTAACTTTTTTTAAAACCTCCAAATGCAATCAGATATAAAGCAATTGTATTTTACGTCCCTCTAAGTTTTGTGTGGGCTAAGAAATGTGCTCTTCATAATTTTAAAATAAGCAAAAAGTTGTCAAAATGTGATGAATGATGAGGAAAACAGAATTTATGCTTACCTGATAAATTTCTCTCTCTTACGGTGTATTCAGTCCACGGATTCATCCTTACTTGTGGGATATTCTCAATCCCTACAGGAAGTGGCAAAGAGAGCACACAGCAAAGCTGTCCATATAGCTCCCCTCAGGCTCTGCCCCCCCAGTCATTCAACCAACGGATAGGAGAAAAAGGAGAACCATAGGGTGCAGTGGTGACTGTAGTTATTTTAAATTAAATTTGAACCTGACTTAAATGTCAGGGCGGGCCGTGGACTGAATACACCGTAAGAGAAAGAAATTTATCAGGTAAGCATAAATTCTGTTTTCTCTTACTTGGTGTATTCAGTCCACGGATTCATCCTTACTTGTGGGATACCAATACCAAAGCAATAGGACACGGATGAAGGGAGGGAACAAGTCAGGTAACCTAAACGGAAGGCACCACTGCTTGCAAAACCTTTCTCCCAAAAATAGCCTCCGAAGAAGCAAAAGTATCGAATTTGTAAAATTTGGCGAATGTATGCAGTGAAGACCAAGTCGCTGCCTTACAAATCTGTTCAACAGAAGCCTCATTCTTAAAAGCCCATGTGGAAGCCACAGCTCTGGTGGAATGAGCTGTAATTCGTTCGGGAGGCTGCTGTCCAGCAGTCTCATAAGCCAATCGGATGATGCTTTTCAGCCAAAAGGAAAGAGAGGTAGCAGTCGCTTTCTGACCTCTCCTCTTACCAGAGTAGACGACAAACAAGGATGATGTTTGTCTGAAATCTTTAGTCGCTTTTAAATAGAATTTTAAAGCACGAACCACGTCAAGATTGTGTAAAAGTCGTTCCTTCCTAGAAACTGGATTAGGACACAGAGAAGGAACAATAATTTCCTGGTTAATATTCTTATTAGAAACCACCTTTGGAAGAAAAGCAGGTTTGGTACGCAAAACAACCTTATCTGCATGGAACACCACATAGGGTGAATCACACTGCAAAGCAGACAATTCAGAAACTCTTCGAGCAGAAGAAATGGCTACTAAAAACAAAACTTTCCAAGATAATAACTTAATATCTATGGAATGTAAAGGTTCAAACGGAACCCCGTGAAGAACTGAAATAACTAAATTTAGACTCCAAGGAGGAGCCACAGGCTTATAAACAGGCTTGATTCTAACTAGGGCCTGTGCAAACGCCTGAACGTCTGGTATAGCTGCCAGGCGCTTATGTAACAGAATAGACAGAGCAGATATCTGTCCTTTTAAGGAACTAGCTGACAGACCTTTCTCCAATCCTTCTTGGAGAAAAGCCAGTATCCTTGGAATCCTAACCTTACTCCACGAGTAACCCTTGGATTCACACCAACCAAGATATTTCCGCCATATCTTATGGTAAATTTTCCTGGTGACAGGCTTTCTGGCCTGTATCAGAGTGTCTATGACTGATTCAGAAAAACCACGCTTAGCTAGGATTAAGCGTTCAATCTCCAAGCAGTCAGTTGCAGAGAAACTAGATTTGGATGCTTGAAAGGACCTTGAATTAGAAGATCCTGCCTTGATGGCAGTTTCCATGGTGGGACCGATGACATGTCCACTAGGTCTGCATACCAAGTCCTGCGTGGCCACGCAGGCGCTATCAGAATTACCAAAGCCTTCTCCTGTTTGATTCTGGCTATTAGCCGAGGGAGAAGAGGAAACGGTGGAAAGACATAAGCTAGACTGAATGACCAAGGCGCTATTAAAGCATCTATCAATGCCGCCTTGGGATCCCTGGATCTGGATCCGTAAAGGGGAAGTTTGGTGTTCTGACGGGACGCCATCAGATCCAATTCTGGAATGCCCCATAGCTGGGTTAGCTGAGCAAAGACCTCCGGGTGGAGTTCCCACTCCCCCGGATGGAAAGTCTGACGACTCCGATAATCCGCCTCCCAGTTGTCTACTCCTGGGATGTGAATTGCAGATAGATGGCAGGAGTGATCCTCCGCCCATTTGATGATCTTGGTTACTTCCTTCATCGCCAGGGAACTCTTTGTTCCTCCCTGATGATTGATGTACGCTACAGTCGTTATGTTGTCCGACTGAAATCTGATGAATTTGGACTCCGCTAGTTGAGGCCATGCTTGGAGCGTGTTGAATATCGCTCTTAGCTCCAAAATGTTTATCGGGAGAAGAGATTCTTCCCTAGACCATAGACCCTGAGCCTTCAGGGAGTTCCAGACCGCACCCCAGCCTAACAGACTGGCATCGGTCGTGACAATGATCCACTCCGGTCTGCGGAAACTCATTCCCTGAGACAGGTGATCTTGAGACAACCACCAGAGAAGAGAGTCTCTGGTTTTCTGGTCCATTTGTATTTGAGGAGATAAATCTGCGTAATCCCCATTCCACTGCTTGAGCATGCACAGTTGCAGTGGTCTGAGATGAATTTGGGCAAAAGGGACTACGTCCATTGCCGCCACCATTAAACCAATTACCTCCATGCACTGAGCCACAGAAGGCCGAGGAATGGAATGAAGAACCCGGCAGGTGTTCAACAGTTTGGACTTCCTGACCTCTGTCAGAAAGATTTTCATTTCTACCGAGTCTATTAGTGTTCCCAGGAAAGGAACCCTTGTAAGCGGGGACAGAGAACTCTTTTCTATGTTCACCTTCCACCCGTGAGACCTTAGAAAGGCCAGAACAATGTCCGTATAAGCCCTGGCTCGGTGGAAAGACGACGCCTGTATTAATATGTCATCTAGGTAAGGTGCTACTGCAATGCCCGGCGGTCTAAGCACCGCCAGAAGGGACCCTAGCACCTTTATGAAAATTCTGGGAGCGGTGGCAAACCCGAAAGGAAGGGCCACAAACTGGTAATGTTTGTCCAGAAAAGTGAACCTTAGGAACTGATGGTGATCTTTGTGGATAGGAATATGTAGGTACGCATCCTTTAGATCCACGGTAGTCATATATTGACCTTCCTGGAACATCGGCAAGATTGTCCGAATGGTTTCCATCTTGAAAGACAGAACTCTGAGGAATTTATTTAGAATCTTTAGATCCAGGATTGGCCTGAAAGTTCCCTCCTTTTTGGGAACTACGAACAGGTTTGAGTAAAAGCCCAGTCCTTGTTCTGCAATTGGAACTGGGTGTATTACCCATTTTTAGGAGATCTTCTACACAGCGTAAGAACGCCTGTTTCTTTGTTTGGTCTGAAGACAAACAAGAACTGTGGAACCTTCCCCTTGGGGGAGAATCCATGAATTCTAGAAGGTACCCCTGAGCAACTATTTCTAATGCCCAGGGATCCAGAACGTCTCTTGCCCAAGCCTGATCAAAGAGAGAAAGTCTGCCCCCTACTAGATCCAGTCCCGGATCGGGGGCTACCCCTTCATGCTGTCTTGGTAGCAGGAGCAGGCTTCTTGGCCTGTTTACCCTTATTCCAGCCCTGCAAGGGTTTCCAGGTTGCTTTGGGCTGGGAAGCGTTATCTTGCTTTGCGACAGCAGAGGTTGCAGCAGGTCCACTCCTGAAGTTGCGAAAAGAGCGAAAATTAGCCTTGTTTTTGGCCTTAAACGGCCTATCTTGTGGAAGGGCATGACCCTTGCCCCCAGTGATATCTGAAATCATTTCTTTCAGCTCTGGACCGAAAAGGGTCTTCCCCTTGAAGGGAATATTTAACAGTTTTGTTTTGGACGACACATCTGCCGACCATGATTTGAGCCAAAGCGCTCTTCGCGACATGATGGCAAAACCTGAGTTTTTTGCCGCTAGTTTAGCCAACTGGAAAGCGGCATCAGTGATAAAAGAATTAGCCAGCTTTAGAGCATGAATTCTATCCATGACCTCATCGTATGAAGTCTCCCTCTGGAGCGACTCCTCCAGGGCCTCAAACCAAAAAGCCGCTGCAGTAGTTACAGGAATTATGCAGGCAATTGGTTGAAGTAGAAAACCTTGCTGAACAAAAATTTTCTTCAGCAATCCTTCCAATTTTTTATCCATAGGATCTTTGAAAGCACAACTGTCCTCTATTGGTATAGTTGTACGCTTAGCAGGTGTTGAAACAGCCCCCTCTACCTTAGGGACCGTCTGCCACTCGTCCCGCCTGGGCTCGTTTATGGGGAACATTTTCTTAAAGATAGGGGGGGGGAACAAAGGGTACACCTGGTCTCTCCCACTCCCTAGTCACTATATCCGCCACCCTCTTTGGGATCGGAAATGCCTCAGTGTAAACAGGGACCTCTAAAAACCTGTCCATCTTACACAATTTTTCTGGGACCACCATGGGGTCACAATCATCCAGCGTAGCTAAAACCCCCTTAAGCAGTACGCGGAGGTGTTCCAGCTTAAATTTAAAACGCTAAGGAATCTGATTCTGCCCGCTGAGAAACTTTTCCTGTATCAGAAATTTCTCCCTCAGACAGACCTTCCCTCACTGCTACTTCTGAGTTTTGTGAGGGTACTACAGATAAATTATCCAAAGCGTCTGATTGCTCATCCTCTGTATTTAAAACTGAGCTATCACGCTTTCTTGGAAAAACTGGCAGTTTAGATAAAAATGCTGCAAGAGAATTATCCATTACTGCTGCTAATTGTTGTAAAGTAATAGGGGCCAATGCGCTAGAGGTACTAGGTATCGCTTGCGCGGGCGTAACTGGTGTCGACACATGGGGAGAGGAAGGAGGACTATCCTTATTACCCTCTGTTAAAGAATCATCTTGGGCTACATTTTTAATTGTCACTGGATGGTCTTTAAAATGCTTCGATGTTTTAGCACACTTGACACATAAATGCAATGGGGGTACCGCCATGGCTTTTAAACATAAAGAACAAGGTCTATCTGAAGTCTCAGACATGAGTTATACAGCATACAATACAGAAAAAAAAATAACTTTTTGAAAAAACGTTAATGTATCTTTAAATAATAAAAAGCACACACTTTTTTTCCAAATCACTAAAAAACATCCGATCTTTATGAAAATTTCACCACATGATCATAATGCTTTGAAATGATTGAACACAAATTTTCAAATCAATTAACCCCTTATTGACCAAACCGGAGCAAATTGCAGTAAACAACCGGTTTAACACACTACAGCACGGTGCCACAGTCTTTGCTGCGGCCCTACCTTCCCTTAGGGTTATTTGTAGTAGAAATATAAGCCTCCTTGATGTCCTCCATCACATGAAGCTGCATGAGCTGTCTTGAAAATCAACTGCGCAACTGAGGCGCGAAAATGAGGCCCCCTCCCTCTTCAGTCCAGAGTTATGGGGCCTTCCTGAGTCAGACTAGGCATCTGATAATATGCCAGGTGAAATTAAAACTCCACAAAGTGTTTACAATGTTTCAAACACTTAAATAAATATAAGATTTCAATAATAAAATAATCAATTTAGCCCATCACAGTGTCTACCAGTATTTAAGCCCTTAACTGAAGCCATCCTTCTATACTGCGTTTCAGAAAATGGCTTACCTTCCCTCATGGGGATTTCTGTCAGTCTTCTAGCATTACCAGGTCTTGTTAGAAATAAATGACTGTGCATACCTTGAGCAGTTAAGCCTGCAAACTGTTCCCCCCAACTGAAGTTCTCCGGTACTCAACAGTCCTGTGTGGGAACAGCAATGGATTTTAGTTACAACATGCTAAAATCTTTTTCCTCTCAGCAGAAATCTTCATCACTTTCTGCCTAAATAGTACAAACCGGCACTATTTTAAAATAACAAACTCTTGATTGAAGAAATAAAAACTACAAATCTAACACCACAAACTCCCATGGTGATGCTACTTGTTAGAGCGGCAAAGAGAATGACTGGGGGGGGCGGAGCCTGAGGGGAGCTATATGGACAGCTGTGTGCTCTCTTTGCCACTTCCTGTAGGGATTGAGAATATCCCACAAGTAAGGATGAATCCGTGGACTGAATACACCAAGTAAGAGAAAACATGTTTAGGAGGTTAAAGGGACACTGAACCCAAATGTTTTATTTCGTAATTCAGATAGAGCGTGCAATTTTAAGCAACTTTCTAATTTACTCCTATTATCAAATTTTCTTCGTTCTCTTGCTATCTTTATTTGAAATGCAAGAATGTAAGTTTAGATGTCGGACCATTTTTGGTGAACAACCTGGGTTGTTCTTGCGGATTGGTGGATAAATTCATTGAGAGTATATCGCCGATCTGAAGAGGGAAGTAGGAGATGAATCTCTACGACCGATAACAGAGAACCTATGAAATAGACCCCCCATTAGGGAAATCATCATATTCAATAAGTGATACTCCCTTCACGTCCCTCTGACATTCGCTGTACTCTGAGAGGAATCGGGCTTCAACAATGCTGAGAAGCGCATATCAACGTAGAAATCTTAGCACAAACTTACTTCACCACTTCCATAGGAGGCAAAGTTTGTAAAACTGAATTGTGGGTGTGGTGAGGGGAGTATTTATAGGCATTTTGAGGTTTGGGAAACTTTGCCCCTCCTGGTAGGATTGTATATCCCATACATCACTAGCTCATGGACTCTTGCCAATTACATGAAAGAAAAGTGCTGTCCGGAGTTCTGAACCAAAAACAAAGGCTTAGATGCCTTCTTTTTCAAATAAAGATAGCAAGAGAACAAAGGAAAATTGATAATAGGAGTAAATTAAAAAGTAGCTTAAAATTGCATGCTCTGAATCACAAAATAAAACAATTGGGTTCAGTGTCCCTTTAACTATAAAGTTACTTAAAATGATATTAAAATGTTATAAACAACTTAAATTGTTATAATTCTACATTGCCTATTTTGTACTTTACAAAACGTGTGTGTGTGTAAATCTAAGGCCTTTTGTTTTCAGGAGGCTAAAATGGTAGTCAATTACTGAAAAATAAATAAACCTACAAGAAAACATATAAAAGTGCTGTAAAACTCTGCAATGTACTTATAGACAACACTACGCACATATATCTATATAGTTAAAAAAAACACACACATATACACAAATAAACAGAGGTGGAAATATATCACTATTGTTTACTAGCCACGGGGTTCAAAACTCCCCTGCAACTAATGTACATTTCAAGCCATATCTATGTATTTGCGTATAAGCAAGGGTACTGGTTTATATGGGTCATGGATTCAGAGCAAACTTGTCAAGATGTGGATAAGCACAATTGTCTTGCTTTTATGTACTAACAATTGTTTCTAATAATAAGCTACTCACAAACAACACAGGGGAACCAAGGAACAGGTGACCTTTAAAGGAACAAATGAGAAGTATTGTCCTTCCTCTTTCACATGCAAACCCTCTCAGCAGGTGAAAGTGTACTTTGCTAAGCCAAGAATCCCCACTGAAACTAGTTTCACAGTTTGAATCACAACCTCCGGCATCTCTGTAGAATAAAGTGAACTGGCTGAATGTAAATTTGAGGTCTATAGAAGAAACGGTTGTATTAGCTTTAAAATAGAATTAAAAAGGCTCGAGAAGTTGTACTTTGCCGATCAGATAGAATTTACAATATGGGTAAAATAATCACAAATATAATTTCTGTAAAAAGTAGAGCTTGTCCCTTGGGATGTAATGAAGTTAGTCAATATGCGATATTGCATCTGTCCTGTAAATGGAAGTTGGAGATTCTACCATGTTTCTCTTATAAGTAAAATCAATAACAAACCCCTTAATTTGGTCTTGACCATGTTTTAATGCTTTTACAATACAATCTGATCTACTCTTTAGAATGTGTTATACAGCTGAATGAACAGATCTATACATTGTGCCTGGATACAGAAAACAGGATTCAATTTGTTCTACACCTTGACACTGTTGGCTACTTCATTGTTCTGCGGATAGGGAGCTTAGGCTGATGTCAAACCATCATTCCGTTACTTTTCAAGATAAAATGCAATCAATGCAGTTATACCTGTTAAGGGGAAAAATAATAATAGCAGGATTCTTTTCCTTTGATGTAGACATGTCATTGCTCAATCTTATCTAGAAAAACAGAATTAAGCAACAAACGGATGAAACTAAACTTTCCTTTTACAACATAGGTCAAATTTTATTAGTTGTATCACTTGATATTTCTACATGGCAAATGTGTGACTATATCTTTTAGCACTGAATAAAGCTGTCATTTGTCATGAAGTGTCAAAATTGCCTAATTGGGCCAGTGCATTTTTTTTCTAGGACTACTTGTGTGTTCCCATCACACACTGACATTCATGTATGCATTTTGTCTACAACATTCTATGGAATAAATATCCCACTGCTTGTTTGAACATAGTCAAGGTCTTCTATACAGGAAAATAAATAGCAAAATCCATTAAAAAAAAAAACAAACAAAAAAAAACGGAAACATCAATTTGTGAAAAAATAATAAAAAAATGGATGTTTGGGGAAGTGGATGGTGGAAATACATATATTAAAGTGATATGTCTCTATCAACACAAAATTGTTATCTTTTATCCCCACTTTGGGGAGAAACAGCTGGATTGATCTCTAGACCCCTTAATTGTATTTGAAGATCAAGCATAACAATTCATATTTTAGAGCTACCAGTCAAAGCATACATTTCCCATTTTAGCTATTAAGCAGGGACACAGCTAAAAACCCCAGTCCAAGGTTTAATTGTTTACGACTGTGCTAAACATATACAGGAATGAGAAGACAGAAATGCTTTGTTGCAGAGTGGAGGACGAGAGAGAATAACTGGTCATGGTTCCTGCAAATTAGAACAATTTACCTTTTAGAACACTAACAAACTAGGGTGGGGGAAACAGCATTTACAGTGAGATTTCTCTTCGCAGTTATTTACTTCTTCAGATTCATTATAAGAAAATTCTCAAAAATTATGACAGAGCCCTTAGGATATACCATGTGCAATGCGAGAATTTGTAATGTCGCTGTCATCTGTGCGGTTATGGATGGTGTAACCTTTGAGGTCACTGGTGATGTCATTAGCCAGGAAATGTATCACAAAACTAATTCATTGTGCTGGAGGCACCAATACAATTGCAAAGTGCCCAGTGGTTTACATGATTTAATGTTTGTTTCTTTTCATATTCAAACCAATACTAGAGAGAGGACGCCTGTTTTTACATACATCATTTGGGCATGTTTGCTCTTAATAAGATGGTGACATGCTGAGATCTTCCAATTGTTATTGCTCAGGTGCAGTTGCAACAATCTATTTGTATGTCTTCTTAAAGGGCTATTCTATTCTCAATATATTTATAGTTTGAGAAGAGGAGGATATATGTATAAGCATAAGACATAAAAGAACAATATATGTCTGCTTTCTTTTTTAAGTGACAAAGGCGCGCCAGCCATTAGTAGTGCTTTACTCTGTCCTCCAAGTGCAAACTTCCATAAGGTACACGGTATCGTGTCTCAGCTGGATGGAAACAACAAAACAGAATGCATGTACTGAAGGAAACGCTTCCTAGACAAAGATCATCTGTTATCTTTATATGTGCACTGACTAGAACATCCTTTGATGAGTTAAGTGCTTATGTCGGTATGGTGGGAGGGGTTATTATTAATGAATCATCATTGTGTCTATTCTTGAACTCCCTGTATTGTTTTTCCTAAGCACGCAATTTAATGTGTGATTTTCATTCAGCAGTACTATAATGTGTGTGTTCACAGATGTACACTTAATGCCCATTTGAGACACGCACATACACACTTTTGTATTTGAATCAATATGATTACTGTGGTGTTTTCCGCAGTGAGCAAATAAAAACATAATTTATGCTTACCTGATAAATTTATTTCTCTTGTAGTGTATTCAGTCCACGGATCATCCATTACTTATGGGATATATTCCCTTCCCAACAGGAAGTTGCAAGAGGATCACCCAAAGCAGAGCTGCTATATAGCTCCTCCCCTCACATGTCATACCCAGTCATTCGACCGAAACAAGACAAGAAAGGAGAAACCATAGGGAGCAGTGGTGACTGGAGGTTTAATTAAAATTTAGATCTGCCTTAAAAAGACAGGGCGGGCCGTGGACTGAATACACTACAAGAGAAATACATTTATCAGGTAAGCATAAATTATGTTTTCTCTTGTTAAGTGTATTCAGTCCACGGATCATCCATTACTTATGGGATACCAATACCAAAGCTAAAGTACACGGATGATGGGAGGGACAAGGCAGGAACTTAAACGGAAGGAACCACTGCCTGTAGAACCTTTCTCCCAAAAACAGCCTCCGAAGAAGCAAAAGTGTCAAATTTGTAAAATTTTGAAAAAGTGTGAAGCGAAGACCAAGTTGCAGCCTTGCAAATCTGTTCAACAGAGGCCTCATTCTTAAAGGCCCAGGTGGAAGCCACAGCTCTAGTGGAATGAGCTGTAATTCTTTCAGGGGGCTGCTGTCCAGCAGTCTCATAGGCTAAACGTATTATGCTACGAAGCCAAAAGGAGAGAGAGGTTGCCGAAGCTTTTTGACCTCTCCTCTGTCCAGAGTACACGACAAACAGGGAAGAAGTTTGACGAAAATCTTTAGTTGCCTGTAAATAGAACTTCAGGACACGGACTACGTCCAGATTATGCAAAAGTCGTTCCTTCTTTGAAGAAGGATTAGGACATAATGATGGAACAACAATCTCCTGATTGATATTCCTGTTAGAAACTACCTTAGGTAAAAACCCAGGTTTAGTACACAGAACTACCTTGTCTGAATGGAAAATCAGATAAGGGGAATCACAATGTAAGGCAGATAACTCAGAGACTCTTCGAGCCGAGGAAATAGCCATCAAAAACAAAACTTTCCAAGATAAAAGCTTAATATCAATGGAATGAAGGGGTTCAAACGGAACCCCTTGAAGAATTTTAAGAACCAAGTTTAAGCTCCACGGAGGAGCAACAGTCTTAAACACAGGCTTAATCCTAGCCAAAGGTCTGCATACCAGGTCCTGCGTGGCCATGCAGGCGCTATCAGAATCACCGATGCTCTCTCCTGTTTGATCTTGGCAATCAGTCGAGGTAGCATCGGAAATGGTGGAAACACATAAGCCATGTTGAAAACCCAAGGGGCTGCCAGAGCATCTATCAGCGCCGCTCCCGGGTCCCTGGACCTGGATCCGTAACAAGGAAGCTTGGCGTTCTGGCGAGACGCCATGAGATCCAGTTCTGGTTTGCCCCAACGATGAATCAGTTGAGCGAAGACCTCCGGATGAAGTTCCCACTCCCCCGAATGAAAAGTCTGGCGACTTAGAAAGTCCGCCTCCCAGTTCTCCACGCCTGGGATGTAGATCGCTGACAGGTGGCAAGCGTGAGACTCTGCCCAGCGAATTATCTTTGAGACTTCCAACATCGCTAGGGAACTCCTGGTTCCCCCTTGATGGCTGATGTAGGCCACAGTCGTGATGTTGTCCGACTGAAAACTGATGAACCTCAGTGTTGCTAACTGAGGCCAAGCTAGAAGAGCATTGAATATTGCTCTCAACTCCAGAATATTTATTGGGAGGAGTTTCTCCTCCTGAGTCCATAATCCCTGAGCCTTCAGGGAGTTCCAGACTGCGCCCCAACCTAGAAGGCTGGCATCTGTTGTTACAATTGTCCAATCTGGCCTGCGAAAGGTCATCCCCTTGGACAGATGGACCCGAGAAAGCCACCAAAGAAGAGAATCTCTGGTCTCTTGATCCAGATTTAGTAGAGGGGACAAATCTGAGTAATCCCCATTCCACTGACTTAGCATGCATAATTGCAGAGGTCTGAGATGCAGGCGCGCAAATGGTACTATGTCCATTGCCGCTACCATTAAGCCAATTACTTGCATGCACTGAGCTACTGACGGGCGTGGAATGGAATGTAGGACACGGCAAGCATTCAGAAGCTTTGATAACCTGGACTCCGTCAGGTAAATCTTCATCTCTATAGAATCTATAAGAGTCCCCAGAAAAGGAACTCTTGTGAGTGGTAATAGAGAACTCTTTTCCACGTTCACCTTCCACCCATGCGACCTCAGAAATGCCAGAACTATCTCTGTATGAGACTTGGCAATTTGAAAACTTGACGCTTGTATCAGAATGTCGTCTAGGTACGGAGCCACCGCTATGCCTCCCGGTCTTAGTACCGCTAGAACTGAGCCCAGAACCTTTGTAAAAATTCTCGGGGCCGTAGCTAACCCGAAGGGAAGAGCTACAAACTAGTAATGCCTGTTTAGAAAGGCAAATCTTAGGTACTGATAATGATCTTTGTGAATCGGTATATGAAGGTAGGCATCCTTTAAGTCTACTGTGGTCATGTATTGACCCTCTTGGATTATGGGTAGGATGGTTCGAATAGTTTCCATTTTGAATGATGGAACTCTTAGGAATTTGTTTAAGATTTTTAGGTCCAAGATTGGTCTGAAGGTTCCCTCTTTCTTGGGAACCACAAACAGATTTAAGTAAAAACCTTGCCCTTGTTCCGTCCGCGGAACTGGGTGGATCACCCCCATTACTAAGAGGTCTTGTACACAGCGTAGAAATGCCTCTTTCTTTATTTGGTTTGCTGATAACCTTGAAAGATGAAATCTCCCTTGTGGAGGAGAAGCTTTGAAGTCCAGAAGATATCCCTGAGATATGATCTCCAACGCCCAGGGATCCTGGACATCTCTTGCCCAAGCCTGGGCGAAGAGAGAAAGTCTGCCCCCCACTAGATCCGTTTCCGGATAGGGGGCCCTCTCTTCATGCTGTCTTAGGGGCAGAAGTAGGCTTTCTGGCCTGCTTGCTCTTGTTCCAGGACTGGTTAGCTTTCCAGCCCTGTCTGTAACGAGCAACAGTTTCTTCCTGTTTTGGAGCGGAGGAAGTTGATGCTGCTCCTGCCTTGAAGTTACGACAGGCACGAAAACTAGACTGTTTGGCCTTTGATTTGGCCCTGTCCTGAGGAAGAGTATGACCCTTACCTCCAGTAATGTCAGCAATAATTTCTTTCAAGCCGGGCCCAAATAAGGTCTGCCCCTTGAAAGGAATATTAAGCAATTTAGATTTAGAAGTCACGTCAGCTGACCAGGATTTAAGCCATAGCGCTCTGCGCGCCTGGATGGCGAATCCGGAGTTCTTAGCCGTTAGTTTGGTTAAATGTACAACTGCATCAGAAACAAATGCATTAGCTAGCTTAAGTGCTTTAAGCTTGTCCATAATCTCATCCAATGGAGCTGTGCGAATGGCCTCTTCCAGAGACTCAAACCAGAATGCCGCAGCAGCAGTGACAGGCGCAATGCATGCAAGGGGCTGTAAGATAAAACCTTGTTGAACAAACATTTTCTTAAGGTAACCTTCTAATTTTTGTATCCATTGGATCCGAAAAAGCACAACTATCCTCCACCGGGATAGTGGTACGTTTAGCTAAAGTAGAAACTGCTCCCTCCACCTTAGGGACCGTATGCCATAAGTCTCGTGTGGTGGCGTCTATTGGAAACATTTTCCTAAATATCGGAGGAGGGGAAAAGGGCACACCGGGTCTATCCCACTCCTTGCTAATAATTTCTGTAAGCCTTTTAGGTATAGGAAAAACGTCAGTACACACCGGTACCGCAAAGTATCTATCCAGCCTACATATTTTCTCTGGAAATGCAAGCGTGTTACAATCATTCAGAGCCGCTAATACCTCCCCTAGCAATACACGGAGGTTCTCAAGCTTAAATTTAAAATTAGAAATCTCTGAATCCGGTCTCCCTGGATCAGATCCGTCACCCACAGAATGAAGCTCTCCATCCTCATGTTCTGCAAATTGTGACGCAGTATCGGACATGGCTCTCACATCATCAGCGCGCTCTGTCCTTAACCCAGAGCTATCGCGCTTGCCTCTTAATTCTGGCAATTTAGATAATACCTCTGTCATAACAGCAGCCATGTCTTGCAAAGTGATTTGTATGGGCCTCTCTGATGTACTTGGCATCACAATATCACGCGCCTCCTGAGCGGGAGGCGATGGTACTGACACGTGAGTAGAGTTAGTCGGCATAACTTCCCCCTCGTTGTCTGGTGATAATTTCTTTACAGATAAAAATTGACTTTTATTGAAAGTGACATCAATACACTTAGTACACATATTTCTATGGGGCTCCACATTGGCCTTCAAACATAGTGAACAAACAGATTCATCTGTGTCAGACATGTTTAAACAGACTAGCAATGAGACTAGCAAGCTTGGAAAATCCTTTCAAATAAGTTTACAAGCAATATAAAAAACGCTACTGCGCCTTTAAGAAGCACAAAAAATTGTCACAGTTGAAATAAGAATAAACCAAATCAGTTATAGCAACCAAATTTTCACAGTAAATGTATTAAGTTAGCAAAGCATTGCACCCACTAGCAAATGGATGATTAACCCCTTAATACCCGAAACGGATAATCAATTTAATAATTAACGTTTTTATCACAGTCAAACACACTGTCACAGGTCTGCTGTGACTGATTACCTCCCTCAAAATTAATTTTGAAGACCCCTGAGCTCTCTAGAGACATCCTGGATCAAGGAGGAAGAAGCAGGAAGACTGTGACTGAATTTTTACTGCGCAAAAAAGCGCTAAAATAGGCTCCTCCCACTCATATTACAACAGTGGGAAACCTCAGTTAACCGTTTCTATGCAGAAATATACGACAGCCATGTGGAAAAAATCATGCCCCAAAAGATTTATTAAAGTACCTCACAAAAACGAATAACATGCCAGTAAACGTTTTAAACATACATTTTAAAAGTTAGGTAGTGTTATTAATAAGCCTGCTACCAGTCGCTTCTACTGCAGTTAAGGCTCATACATTACTTCAGTATTAACAGTATTTTCTTAGTCAAATTCCATTCCTTAGAAAATTACTTATTGCACATACATTCATCAGCCTGATACCAGTCGCTACTGCATTTAAGGCTGTACTTACATTACATCGGTATCAGCAGTATTTTCTTAGTCAATTCCATTCCTTAGAAAAATATTCTACTGCACATACCTCATCTGCAGGGGACCCCGCATGCTATTCCCTTTCTGAAGTTACCCCACTCCTCAGAATGTGCGAGAACAGCCAGTGGATCTTAGTTACTTCTGCTAAGATCATAGAAAACGCAGGCAGATTCTTCTTCTAAATACTGCCTGAGAGAAAAAAACAGCACACTCCGGTGCCATTTAAAATAACAAACTTTTGATTGAAGAAATAATTAAGTATAAAAACTCTACACTCCTCTCACACCTTCCTACTATGTTAGTTGCAAGAGAATGACTGGATATGACATGTGAGGGGAGGAGCTATATAGCAGCTCTGCTTTGGGTGATCCTCTTGCAACTTCCTGTTGGGAAGGGAATATATCCCATAAGTAATGGATGATCCGTGGACTGAATACACTTAACAAGAGAAATAAAAAATACAATGTATTTTTATTATCTAAATTGCTTCATTCTCTAGGGATTCTGAAAAGCATACCTAGGAAGGCTCAGGAGAAGCAATGCACTACTAGCTGCTGATTGGATTGGTCAGTGAGTTCATCTAGTTCCTATTAGAGTATTCCTGCTCCTTCAACAAAGAATACCAAGATAATGAAGCAAATATGATCAATCCAAAAGGTTAAAGCAACATAAACACTGAAATTTCTGGTTCATATAGTGGCTACACACATATGCCTCACTAGATGTGCTCACTTTCTTCCTAATAGTAAAGCTGCACCGGGACTGACTTTAAAGGGAAGGGACATGAAACCCACATCTTTTCTTTCTTGATTCAGATAGACAATGCAATTTTAAATGATTTTCCAATTTGATTTTATTATCTAATTTGTTTTGTTCTCTTTGTATTCCTTGTTGAAAAGTGTAGCTCAATAAACTCAGACGCTGCTAATTGGTGGCTGAACATATTATGCATCTTGCCATTAACTTTCACCTAACTCACAGTAGTGCATTGCTGCACCTTCAACAAATGAGAACCAAGTGAATGAAGCAAATTAAATAATAGAAGTAAATTGGATTTGTTTAAATTGTATGATCTGTGTGAATCCTGAAAGAACAAATGTGGGTTTCATGTCCCTTTAACTCCCAGTTATACAGACAGTAGTGCAATGATAGGGCACTTACAGTTTAGTTTTTATTGGATGAAAGGCTTCAAGCACATCTAGTTCATTCCTCGTTACATTATGTTCTGCTGGATGTCAGGACCTAGGGGGTACGCAGTAGGCTCCTTGTGCCTAAACATCAGTCTGGTATTTCTGATAAAACCTGCTATGCTAACGGCCAGTTCGCTCCCGTGCTGGTACATGAAAGCTAAACCTTGTTTCAGATGTTCCCAAGTGGCCAGATTCCATCAAACAAGCTTTTAAGCTTTGTGCACTCATTTCTATAGAACGTGACAGATGTTTTTAAGATATTACAGTTTGCATTTAAAGGGACATAAAACCCAAATGTTTTCTTTCATGATTCAGATTCAACTTTCTAATGTACTCCTATTATCAATTTTTCTTCATTCTTTTCCTATCTTTATTTGAAAAGCAAGAATGTAAGTTTAGTAGCCTGCTCATTTTTGGTTCACAACCTGGGTTGTGCTTGCTGATTGATGGCTAAATGCGCCCACCATTAAACAAGTGCTGTCCAGGGTCTGAACCAAAAACTGTCTGGCTCCTTAGCTTAGGTGCCTTCTTTTTCAAATAAAGATAGCAAGAGAACGAAGACAAATTGATAATGGTAAATTAGAAAGTTGCGTAAAATTGCTTGTTCTATTTGAATCATGAAAGGAAAAATGTGGGTTTAGTGTCCCTTTAAGGTGCAATGTCTTATAAAAAAGCTAGAGATCTAATAAAATTGCCAGAACTGGAAGCAGCAGCTATATTGCAGACAACATGACTTGATCACATTGTTTTTTTAGCTATTATTAAATATATTAGTGACATTCTCAGATCAGCATGTTAATTAATAGCTAAAGTGAGAAAATAACTGTTGCTCTTGACAACAGTATTTGTTTTAGATCGGGGTGTCCAAAAAAAATAAATATATATTCTCTACTTATATTATAAACATTATTTTTTTCAGTGATATTTTCACTCTCTCACAAACAAGAAGGGTACTTCGTAGTGTAAATACTGTATCGCAATAAGCTTTGCTCATGGTTGTAAAAATGGAAACCTTTGTTGGGCGTAAAATGTTTTAGCGCTTCTAAGGCACGCGGGTACTCTCACAGCTAGCTAGCAAATGATCAAACAGACGGACAAACAAATAGATAAAGACAGACAAACATATAGAGATAGACAGAAGGACAGCATTATGTAACTGGCTTGCACAAGAGCGAGGATTTTCCTATGAACACTGTACAAATCCCTTATCAGCCTGTACAGTGCAGAACAGGATACTGCTTATTGTACCAAGTGTCCAACTAACGAATAGAGAGGTAATCAGTCATGTACATTTTACCCAAAAACCTAACGTCTAGTGGTGTTTTATCATTATTAGTCAGAATTGGATCATTTTGTGTTCACTAATGTGAGAAACAGTGGCTATTATACATATAATAGAGAACCTGACCCCTTTTAGATTAATAGTTTCTTATCAAAAACGTTTATAAAATTACTCTGTGCAAAATACTCAGTTTTGTAAGATGCTATTTCCCACAATGCTGCACTTTGACAGTTTATAATTGGGGTAGACCAAGCAAGTGAATCCTCACACTCACGCTGTGTTTTATACCAAAACGTATCCAATTAAATGTTTAGGGGTTGGATGTATAACTCAGAGACAGCTGAAGATGCCAAGGTGCAATACAATAGTTTGTTTACTGGCACTTTATGAGTGGCAAACATTCCTTTTAGTGAAGATAACAGGCCGAAAAAAAAACAGAAGTGTTTAGTTATTAATGCTTAAAGGGACATTAAACTCACTTTAAGTTGAATTAGATATTTGTTTCCAAATCTCCCATAGTGAGTGCTACTATAGTGAGCCAAAAAATGCCCTAGTAATTTTCAAGCTTGTAGCATTACATGTCTTTCAGGTTCCAATAAAACGAGGCCTGTGCAGATAGGTCAATGGACACGCACATACATTCGCAGCGTTTCCTTAGTAATTCTATCTCTTTTGTATATCTCAGAGACAGGGGGGAGTTTAGTAGGTTTTAACTAGCAAGGAGGAGCAGGTTATTTAGCTGATACAAGCCGGAAAAAAGAGATATAATTACTAAGGACATGCTGCGAATGTATGTGCGTGTCCATTGATCTATAACTATTATTTTTTCAGCTTCTACACATTTATTGTGCGGATTATCACATAGCCAGGGAGGTTTATATAGGCCATCTAAATAATACTATTTGGTGTAAGTATCACTATATGAGTTAGCCTGAGTAGCACTTTATTTATAATTATCCAGGAGATAAAACCTTTAATAATAGACTACCTAAATAACAGCACCAGAACTGTAAAATGTACACTGAATATTTTCATTTATAGTTACATTGACAGCTCTAATTAAGGGGACCACAGTATACTCAAAAGACTGGAGCCGCAAACCGCTTAGTGAGTATAGGTTTATCTCCTTGTATAAACATTGCAATTATCACATCTTTTTTGAAAGTGTATTTTGCCTGCCCTGCATTTAATAATATGTATGCACAGGCTATGGATTAATACCTACATCCTAGGTCTGTATCTTATACATATTGAAGTACCATCCCTGCCATATATGTGGCTTCATCTACCATTATTTCTTACCAGCAAAAACTCACTGTGTTTTTAAGATGTGTGTGTATGTTTTTTTCATTTTTTTAAAATTATCCTAATAAAGGTTAAAGTGAATGTAAAGTCAGTCTCTCCCAGTAATTGTCATTAAAAAATAGATGAACTTTAATTCATCATTTTCAAAGCATTACTTTGTTTGTCCAGAAATTTACCATTTAAGTCGTCCGTTTTCATTATTGTCCGTCCACCCACCATCTTTGCTGTTTGAGTGACAGTTTCTGATGATTGCACTAGACCAATCATTGATTCCCCCACGGGGGGGGGGGGGGGGGGGGGGAGACAAACCCCTTTTTCGAAATGTCACTTGCTCCTAATGCGCATGCGGTACAGCTGAAATCTTCTACTCAGCTTAGATGTGCGTTCACGCATCGGGCATGCGCTATAGCCGTATTTTAGGAAATAGAAAATTATACATTGATCGTCTACGGCCAGGTAAGTAGTGATCGTAGCAGCTCTGAATCAAAACATGTTTTTATACTTCGTAATTCTTGTTTAAAATGGCAAATACAATTTATAAGCAGGTAACAAAAGAACTCGACGGGAGCGAGCTTGGAAACTAATTATAGAGCGTGTGGGACCTCTCTATACGTCACACTGAGGAGAAGTAGCGGCTGGGAGGAGTTGGGATTGAAAATGGCAGCAAATTAGTAATATAAATATAATAATAGTATTTTTAATGGGGGGGGGTGTTATGGAGCTCAGTTAACGTGTGGTGGGGGCTGATGGGTCATAGCTGTAAAGGGTTTACATCTGTGGGTTAACTAACAGTCATGTTCTATGAGTCAACTAACAGTCATGTTGGTTAAGGATTAATTTGGTGGGTGTCTGGGGGGGGACATTGGTTACGTTTAATCACCGTTGGGGAGCTGAGGGGTTAATGCAGATAATTGTGGTTGCAGGTTTTTGAGTCAGGGCGGTTAGTGATTTATGTCACTGGGGGTTTAGGTTTATTTACAGGGTGTTGGGTCACCTTTACTTTTTAGGGTCTAGCTGAGCCAGCAAGATATATTTACTGAAAATAAAACAATGGATCAGGAGATTTCACTTGCAAATTTGTAACTTTGTAAAGAGCTTGTTTAGTGGGAACTATTTTTGGCTAGAGAATGGTTATGAAACATTAGTGGATCCATTTTAACGCAAGATAGATTAAACTTATATGTGTTTTACACAAATGCCATTTTTTTAAATGACCTTTCAAAATAACAGTAATATGTATTATGACAAATTTTTTTTGAGTACTATATATAACACATTGTTACAAACACTGATGTCAAATAGTGCTCTGAGACATGTGCACGGTATTGAGCATACCTCAGTATGCTCTCATAAAAAAAAGCTAAGTTTCATCAAAATATACCAGGAGAAAGAGGCACATTTGATAAGAGAATACATTGTGCATACAACCCAGCACAGAGCCATGAAATTTTCACAGACAAACATTGGCAGTACAATGAGTCATACTGATGAGCTTAGTGACTTTAAAGTGAAAGTAAATCCTAGCGTTTTACAAACGCTAGGATTTACTATTGAAACAAATAAAGGGCACTTTCATTCATGAAGTATAAGATACTTCATGTAGAAAGCTCCTTTATTTGATTCAACCGATCGCCGCTCTTAGCTCCTACAGCAGCGCATGGATACAAGAATTTTTGGCTAAGAGGTGACATTTTCACCTCTTAGCCAATAGCCGTGCGGTAAATCTGGCTCCCATGGGCACGGAGCCGGATTTATCGCATGGCTATTGGCTAAGAGGTGAAAACGTCACATATAAATATTTTTAGCCGTGGGCTGCTTTAGGAGCTAAGAGCGGCCATCGATTAAATCAAATAAAGGAGCTTTCTACATGAAGTATCTTATACTTCATGAAAGTGCCCTTTATTTGTTTCAATAGTAAATCCTAGCGTTTGTAAAACACTAGGATTTACTTTCACTTTAAGCAATGCACTGTCATAGAATACCGCCTTTGCCTTAAAGCGACACTAAAACCAATTTTTTTCTTTTGTGATTTATATAGAGCATGTAATTTAAAGCAAATTTACTCCTATTATCAATTTTTCTTCATTCTCTTGCTATCTTGATTTGAAAAAGAAGGCATCTGAACTTTTTTTGGTTCAGCCTCTGGACAGCACTTTTTCTATTGGTGGATGAATTTATCCACCGATCAGCAAGGACAACCCAGGTTGTTCACCAAGAATGGGCCGGCATCTAAACTTACATTCTTGCATTTCAAATAAAGATACCAAGAGAATGAAGACAATTTGATAATAGGAGTAAATTAGAAAGTTGCTTAAAATGTCATGCTCTATTTGAATCACAAAAGAAAAAAATTGGGTTCAGTGTCCCTTTAAGTCCATTTGTAAAATTTCTGCCCTGCTAGATCTTCTCCAGTCAAATGTAAGTGATAGTATTGTGAAGTAGAAGTATCTAGGGGCAACAACAGCCCAGCCACAAAGTGGTAGACTGTGCAAACTCACAGGGTGGGACCTCAGAGTGCTGAAGCGCGTAGCGTGTATAAATTGCCTTTGATCTCTTGAATCACTCTCCCCAGAATTCTAAACTGCTTCTGAATGTAACATAAGCACAAAACTATACATCAGGAAATGTATGAAATGGGTTTCCATGGCCAAACAGCTGTGCACAAGCCCTGCATTAACATGCACTATGCCAAGTATTGGCTGGGTTGGTGTAAAGCACGCTGCCACTGGAGTGTGGAGCAGATGCCAGGTGAACAGTGCCTACCAGAATGCATAGTGCCTTCCTGTAAGATTGGTGGAGGAGGGATAATGGATTGGAGCAGTTTTTTCTGGCTTTGGTATGGGCCCCTTCCAGCAACAGGTCATCTTAATGCTACAGGATACAAAGACATTTTGGACAATTTGGTACTTCCAACTTTGTGACAAATGTTTGGGGAATGCCCCTTCCTGTTTCAGCATGAATATGCCCCTGTACATAAAGCGAGGTCCATGAAGACATGATTGTGTTTGGTGTGGAGAAACACAAGGGGCCTGGATAGAGCACAGACCTCAACCTCACTGGACACCTTTGGGATGAACTGGAACCTCACAAATGCTGAACAGGCAAAAATCCACACAAACTCACTCCAAAAACCTGTGGAAAGCTTTCCCATCTGAAACCAATACTAGCACAAGAACTATAAGTAGGGAGTTCTTATGCTAATGGATTTCCATAAGGCATGTGCATTCGGCAATTCAGTTTACAAATTAATGAGGGATATGGCCGACGGTATTGGCATTCGGCTCTTTTCTGAGCCATATTTATTCTTGTGCAAAACAAAAAGATCTGGATTTGTACAAATTTTGTTTTTTTGCACATTCACACAAAAAAAAATCTGTCTCTAAAAAGAGAGGAATGCAGATTCCAGCAGATATAGGCATTTGTTTATAAAGTGAAATGCCAAAAACAAGCAGCTGTGCACAAACCTAACTAACATGTGTTAACAGTTGGCTGGAGTGGCGTAAAGCATGCCATTCCTAAACTGTGGAGCAGTGAAAGTGTTCGCTGGAGTGATGAATCATTCTTTACTACCTGGTAGTCTGATGGAAGAATCTGGGTGTGGTGAATTCAAGGAGAACACTACCAACTGGAATGCATAGTGCTTACTGTAAAGTTTGATGTAGGAGGCATAATAGTTAGGAACAGTTTTTCCAGGTTTGAGATAGGCTCTTTTCTGTTGCAGCATGACTGTGCTCTGTGCCCAAACAGAAGTCCATGAAGACATGGTTTACCGAGATTGGTGTGGAAAAACTCAAGTGGCCTGTACAGAGCACTTACCTCATCTGCATTGAACATCTTTGCAATGAATTGCAACCTTACAAATGTAAAGCAGCACTTTTTCTAATCACTCTGCATATACAAGTTTAAATCTACAGTTAAAATGTACTTCTGTGTGAAAGTCATTAACAATATGTTTTGGAAACCTTGATTGCTGAAGACTGTTTGAATGCTCATCATTACCATAAGGTCCACATTTGGGGGGTTAGATGGGTGGGGGGTGGTTACTTTTAAGGGGCAATTTGTACTTTATTTCTTCTGTTAAGTGTGATCAGTCCACGGGTCATCATTACTTCTGGGATATTAACTGCTCCCCTACAGGAAGTGCAAGAGGATTCACCCAGCAGAGCTGCATATAGCTCCTCCCCTCTACGTCACTCCCAGTCATTCTCTTGCACCCAGCAACTAGATAGGTCGTGTGAGAGGACTATGGTGATTATACTTAGTTTTATATCTTCAATCAAAAGTTTGTTATTTTAAAATAGCACCGGAGTGTGTTATTACCTCTCTGGCAGAGTTTGAGGAAGAATCTACCAGAGTTTTGCTATGATTTTAGCCGGAGTAGTTAAGATCATATTGCTGTTCTCGGCCATCTGAGGAGTGAGGTAAACTTCAGATCAGGGGACAGCGGGCAGATGAATCTGCATAGAGGTATGTAGCAGTTTTTATTTTCTGACAATGGAATTGATGAGAAAATCCTGCCATACCGATATAATGTCATGTATGTATACTTTACACTTCAGTATTCTGGGAGAATGGTACTTCACTAGAATTACACTGTAAGAAAGACATAAAGCTGTTTAATAACTAGAGATTATGTTTAACGTTTTTGCTGGAATGTAAAATCGTTTTCATTTGCTGAGGTACTGAGTGAATAAATGTTTGGGCACCATTTTTCCACTTGGCAGTTGCTTAAATCTGTTTTTTCTGTCAGTTTCTGTTCTCCCTCACTGCTGTGTGTGTGGGGGAGGGGCGCTTTTACTATGCATCAAATATTTCAGTCAGCAACTCATTCTATTCCCTGCATGATCTGGTTCATCTCTACAGAGCTCAGGGGTCTTCAAAACTTATTTTGAGGGAGGTAATTTCTCTCAGCAGAGCTGTGAGAATTATAGTTTGACTGAAATAAAAACTTTTATTCTGTAATTTGTTTCCTGCTTTCAGAAATTGTTATCTTTGCTAATGGGATTAAACCTTTGCTAAAGTTGTGTTGTTTACAAGGATTGAGGCTATAACTGTTTCAATTTATTAATTTTTAACTGTCATAGATCTTCTGTGCTTCTTAAAGGCACAGTACGTTTTAATATTATTCTATTTGAATTGTATTTCCAAGTTGCAAGTTTATTTGCTAGTGTGTTAAACATGTCTGATTCAGAAGATGATACCTGTGTCATTTGTTGCAATGCCAAAGTGGAGCCCAATAGAAATTTATGTACTAACTGTATTGATGCTACTTTAAATAAAAATCAATCTGTACAAATTGAACAAATTTCACCAAACAACGAGGGGAGAGTTATGCCGACTAACTCGCCTCACGTGTCAGTACCTACATCTCCCGCTCAGAGGGAGGTGCGTGATATTGTAGCGCCGAGTACAGCTGGGCGGCCATTACAAATCACATTACAGGATATGGCTACTGTTATGACTGAAGTTTTGGCTAAATTACCAGAACTAAAAGGTAAGCGTGATCACTCTGGGGTGAGAACAGAGTGCGCTGATAATATTAGGGCCATGTCAGACACTGCGTCACAGGTGGCAGAACATGAGGACGGAGAACTTCATTCTGTGGGTGACGGTTCTGATCCAAACAGACTGGATTCAGATATTTCAAATTTTAAATTTAAACTGGAAAACCTCCGTGTATTACTAGGGGAGGTGTTAGCGGCTCTGAATGATTGTAACACAGTTGCAATACCAGAGAAAATGTGTAGGTTGGATAAATATTTTGCGGTACCGACGAGTACTGAGGTTTTTCCTATACCTAAGAGACTTACTGAAATTGTTACTAAGGAGTGGGATAGACCCGGTGTGCCGTTCTCACCCCCTCCGATATTTAGAAAAATGTTTCCAATAGACGCCACCACAAGGGACTTATGGCAAACGGTCCCTAAGGTGGAGGGAGCAGTTTCTACTTTAGCTAAGCGTACCACTATCCCGGTGGAGGATAGCTGTGCTTTTTCAGATCCAATGGATAAAAAGTTAGAGGGTTACCTTAAGAAAATGTTTGTTCAACAAGGTTTTATATTGCAACCCCTTGCATGCATTGCGCCGATCACGGCTGCAGCGGCATTCTGGATTGAGTCTCTGGAAGAGAACATTGGTTCAGCTACTCTGGACGACATTACGGACAGGCTTAGAGTCCTTAAACTAGCTAATTCATTCATTTCGGAGGCCGTAGTACATCTTACTAAACTTACGGCGAAGAATTCAGGATTCGCCATTCAGGCACGCAGGGCGCTGTGGCTAAAATCCTGGTCAGCTGATGTTACTTCTAAGTCTAAATTGCTTAATATACCTTTCAAAGGGCAGACCTTATTCGGGCCCGGGTTGAAAGAGATTATCGCTGACATTACAGGAGGTAAAGGCCATGCCCTGCCTCAGGACAAAGCCAAAGCCAAGACTAGACAGTCTAGTTTTCGTTCCTTTCGTAATTTCAAAGCAGGAGCAGCATCAACTTCCTCTGCACCAAAACAGGAAGGAGCTGTTGCTCGCTACAGACAAGGCTGGAAACCTAACCAGTCCTGGAACAAGGGCAAGCAGACTAGGAAACCTGCTGCTGCCCCCAAAACAGCATGAATTGAGGGCCCCCGATCCGGGATCGGATCTAGTGGGGGGCAGACTTTCTCTCTTCGCCCAGGCTTGGGCAAGAGATGTTCAGGATCCCTGGGCGCTAGAGATAATATCTCAGGGATACCTTCTGGACTTCAAATACTCTCCTCCAAGAGAGAGATTTCATCTGTCAAGATTGTCAACAATCCAGACAAAGAAAGAGGCTTTTCTACGCTGCGTACAAGAGCTCTTGTTAATGGGAGTAATCCATCCAGTTCCACGATCGGAACAGGGACAGGGGTTTTACTCAAATCTGTTTGTGGTTCCCAAAAAAGAGGGAACTTTCAGACCAATCCTGGACTTAAAGATCCTAAACAAATTCCTAAGAGTTCCATCGTTCAAGATGGAGACTATTCGGACAATTTTACCTATGATCCAAGAGGGTCAGTACATGACCACTGTAGATTTAAAAGATGCTTACCTGCACATACCGATTCACAAAGATCATTACCGGTACCTAAGGTTTGCCTTCCTAGACAGGCATTACCAGTTTGTGGCTCTTCCATTCGGATTGGCTACAGCGCCAAGAATCTTCACAAAGGTTCTGGGTGCTCTTCTGGCGGTACTAAGACCGCGGGGAATCTCGGTAGCTCCATACCTAGACGACATTCTGATACAAGCTTCAAGCTTTCAAACTGCCAAATCTCATACAGAGTTAGTGCTGGCATTTCTAAGGTCACATGGATGGAAGGTGAACGAAAAGAAAAGTTCACTCGTTCCACTCACAAGAGTTCCCTTCCTGGGGACTCTTATAGATTCTGTAGAAATGAAGATTTACCTGACAGAGGACAGGCTATCAAGACTTCAAAGTGCTTGCCGCACTCTTCATTCCATTCAACACCCGTCAGTGGCTCAATGTATGGAGGTAATCGGCTTAATGGTAGCGGCAATGGACATGGTACCCTTTGCACGCTTACACCTCAGACCACTGCAACTGTGCATGCTAGGTCAGTGGAATGGGGATTACTCAGACGTATCCCCTTCTCTGAATCTGGATCAAAAGACCAGAAATTCTCTTCTATGGTGGCTTTCTCGGCCACACCTGTCCAGGGGGATGCCATTCAGCAGACCAGACTGGACAATTGTAACAACAGACGCCAGCCTTCTAGGTTGGGGTGCCGTCTGGAATTCCCTGAAGGCTCAGGGACTATGGAGTCAGGAGGAGAGTCTCCTGCCAATAAACATTCTGGAATTGAGAGCAGTTCTCAATGCCCTCCTGGCTTGGCCCCAGTTGACAACTCGGGGGTTCATCAGGTTTCAGTCGGACAACATCACGACTGTAGCTTACATCAACCATCAGGGAGGGACAAGAAGCTCCCTAGCTATGATGGAAGTATCAAAGATAATTCGCTGGGCAGAGTCTCACTCTTGCCACCTGTCAGCAATCCACATCCCGGGAGTGGAGAACTGGGAGGCGGATTTCTTAAGTCGTCAGGCTTTTCATCCGGGGGAGTGGGAACTTCATCCGGAGGTCTTTGTCCAAATACTTCGACGTTGGGGCAAACCAGAGATAGATCTCATGGCGTCTCGACAGAACGCCAAGCTTCCTCGTTACGGGTCCAGATCCAGGGATCCAGGAGCAGTCCTGATAGATGCTCTGACAGCACCTTGGGACTTCAGGATGGCTTACGTTTTTCCACCCTTCCCGTTGCTTCCTCGATTGATAGCCAGAATCAAACAAGAGAGAGCATCAGTGATTCTAATAGCACCTGCGTGGCCACGCAGGACTTGGTATGCAGACCTGGTGGACATGTCATCCTGTCCGCCTTGGTCTCTACCTCTGAAACAGGACCTTCTGATACAGGGTCCCTTCAAACATCAAAATCTAACTTCTCTGAAGTTGACTGCTTGGAAATTGAACGCTTAATTTTATCAAGACGTGGGTTTTCTGAGTCAGTTATTAGTACCTTAATACAGACTAGGAAACCTGTTACCAGAAAGATTTACCATAAGATATGGCGTAAATACCTACATTGGTGTGAATCCAAAGGTTACTCTTGGAGTAAGGTTAGGATTCCTAGGATATTGTCTTTTCTACAAGAAGGTTTAGAAAAGGGTTTATCTGCTAGTTCATTAAAGGGACAGATCTCAGCTCTGTCCATTCTGTTACACAAACGTCTGTCAGAAGTTCCTGACGTCCAGGCTTTTTGTCAGGCTTTGGCCAGGATTAAGCCTGTGTTTAAAACTGTTGCTCCACCATGGAGTTTAAACCTTGTTCTTAATGTTTTACAGGGCGTTCCGTTTGAACCCCTTCATTCCATTGATATAAAGTTGTTATCTTGGAAAGTTCTATTTTTAATGGCTATTTCCTCGGCTCGAAGAGTCTCTGAATTATCAGCCTTACATTGTGATTCTCCTTATTTGATTTTTCATTCGGATAAGGTAGTCCTGCGTACTAAACCTGGGTTCTTACCTAAGGTAGTTACTAACAGGAATATCAATCAAGAGATTGTTGTTCCTTCTTCATGCCCAAATCCTTCTTCAAAGAAGGAACGTCTACTGCACAACCTGGATGTAGTCCGGGCTCTAAAATTTTACTTGCAGGCAACTAAGGAATTCCGACAAACGTCTTCTCTGTTTGTCATTTACTCTGGGCAGAGGAGAGGTCAAAAAGCTTCCGCTACCTCTCTTTCTTTTTGGCTTCGTAGCATAATTCGTTTAGCTTATGAGACTGCTGGACAGCAGCCCCCTGAAAGAATTACAGCTCATTCTACTAGAGCTGTGGCTTCCACTTGGGCCTTCAAGAATGAGGCCTCTGTTGAACAGATTTGCAAGGCTGCAACTTGGTCTTCGCTTCATACTTTTTCCAAATTTTACAAATTTGACACCTTTGCTTCATCGGAGGCTATTTTTGGGAGAAAGGTTCTTCAGGCAGTGGTTCCTTCTGTATAAAGAGTCTGCCTATCCCTCCCGTCATCCGTGTACTTTTGCTTTGGTATTGGTATCCCAGAAGTAATGATGACCCGTGGACTGATCACACTTAACAGAAGAAAACATAATTTATGCTTACCTGATAAATTCCTTTCTTCTGTAGTGTGATCAGTCCACGGCCCGCCCTGTTTTTAAGGCAGGTAAATATTTTTTAATTTATACTCCAGTCACCACTTCACCCTTGGCTTTTCCTTTCTCGTTGGTCCTTGGTCGAATGACTGGGAGTGACGTAGAGGGGAGGAGCTATATGCAGCTCTGCTGGGTGAATCCTCTTGCACTTCCTGTAGGGGAGCAGTTAATATCCCAGAAGTAATGATGACCCGTGGACTGATCACACTACAGAAGAAAGGAATTTATCAGGTAAGCATAAATTATGTTTTAGGTAAAAGCTGATCGCTTTAGGACAATGCCCTACAAAAGGCCCTTTTAAGGGCCATTGGTAGATTAGGGGGTGTTTTTATTTTTGGGGACTATTTTTTTATAGGGGTATTAGATTAGGTTTATTTTTTTATTTTGGATAATTTCGTTTATTTTTTTCTGTAATTTTTGATTTTTTCATTTTTTTTTTAATATTAGATTTTTTTATTTTAATTTAATCTTAGGTTTTTTTTATGTAATGTTAGGATTTTTTACTTTAATTTTAAGTTAGGAATTTTTTATTTTTTGTAATTTTTTTTATTAATTTATTAGTAAGGTAGTCTTTTTTATTTTATGAAATTGAGGTTAACTAAGGGGGTGTTAGGTTAGGAGGCTTAGTGATTAAACTAGTTATTTGAGTTGTGGGGGGATGGCGGTTTAGGAGTTAATAGGTTAATAGGTAGTTTGCAATGTGGGGGGATGGCAGATTAGGGGTTTAAACTTTATTAGGTACTTTGCGATGTGGAGGTTGACGGATTAGGGGTTAATACATTATATTTAGTTATTGCAGTGGGGGGGATGGCGGTTGAAAGGTACTTATTTCGCATACGTTAGGTGTTTGTTAATACTTCTACAATTTCAAGGTAGGAGGACAGCACACCTTTCAAGTGGGGCACGGAAGGAGACTAGCCAAGTTTCAATAGCACTTCCAAAATACAAATATTTCCAGCCACCAGTTTCTTCAAAATGACCTTTATTCTTTTTGCAGGGTCCCAGAGCACAAAAAACATACAGACTATGTTTGTTTTGTGCCCTGGGACCCTGCAAAAATATATATTTAGCTAAAATAAAGCTACTGCTCCCAACTGTACAGTAAACATTTTTTACATACGTGCTACAAACCTCTTTATGATATGTTTTATAATCTTGGTCCTGTTCTTTGTCAGATACATATGTATGTTTATATATAATAGATATATTATATGAATGACACTCAAACATGTAACCACATGTTTCTTCAGAACATGACAGGAAACTGCTCTCAGCTACTTATCCCTGATGTTTGGCTCTTTTGACTTTCCCATTTGTGCTTAGGGGAGATTTCTGAAACAATGTCCTGTAGGAAGTCTGAGATCAGCAGATGTCATATCCTGGTGAAAACATTTCTAACGAGACCACTGCCCCACAGGTTATAACATATAGCCAGTGCGAGTGATGACAGCTTTACCTTTAAGAGCATCTAGACCCACAGACTCCACAGCCACCACTTCTAAGCTGCCCAAACCTGACCAGCCCCTACCACCATCTTCTGAATGATGGGAGGTTTGGTACAGAGCTGTGAAATGAGTACTCTGGCACAAAAACCCCAACTCCTTTTATACCATATGTTTAGAGTTGCAACAACTGATAGATATGACCATTAATAATCAATTCTGAAAATAGTTGTCAGCGATTCTCATTATCGATTAGTTGATTTGCACACGGCACCAGCTTCTTGCACATGGTATTGTGCTTTATGGTTATGTCCTTAGCCTAAAGGACGTCTACAGACGTTTACTTTTCTACTCCTGGCTTATGTGCAACCCAGAAATAATAGGAGTCATCATTTGGATTGTTTATATTAAATCAGGTGATTTGGGACTATGCTTTCCATGATATAGTACTGGGCTTGTTTATTTACCTATATAGATTGATGGGAGTTGTTATTTGAATTGATGTGCAATATTATCTGTTTGTACAGTTATTAGCTGATTGCTTGCTATTGCTATTTATATGTACTTTACTGATAAATGTCTAAGGCTTTGTCCTGTAATTGAGATATATATATATATTCCTTAGCACTTTTGACTTGTTTTAAGTGTTTTTTTTCCCTAGCCTTATAGCTGGTTATTTACCATTGCATAAAAATATTTAAGATATTTGTATGTTAGAATGAAGTCAAGGCTTAATTTATTGAGTGACATTGTGCCAAGGAGGAAAACACTTTGCATTGGTGGAGCTAACAAAGAAAACAATCCCACCTTGGCGAAATTGTCAAAAGCCTACTTATGCATCTCAGGCACCTCAACGCCATCTTATCTCCTGCAAGCAAAATAGCTCCAAAAAGAGAGCCAGCCTCAGCCAGGAGCATGTGGTCATGTTGACATTTTTGCATTTCAATATAAAGTTTCTGAAAGAGTCAATAACAGAATGTTACAAACAGTGATCGTCTACTGCTTTCTAGTTCTCCCTCTTTTCAAACAGTTTGTGGTTTTGCTTAAAGGGACTTTTAGGTCAAATTAAATTTTCATGATTCAGATACAGGATGTAATTTTAAACAACTTTCCAATTTACTTCCATTAACAAAATGTGCATATTCTTTTATATTTACACTTTTTGAGTCACCAGTTCCTACTGAGCATGTGCAAGAATTCACAGACTACACATATTGGCATTTGTGATTGGCTGATGGCTGTCACATGGTACAGGGGAAATTAAAATATACATAACTTTGAAATTTGTTAGAAAAAAATCTACTATTTATTTGAAATTCAGAGTAAATGCTATTGTATTGTCTTGTTATCATGCATGTGTTGATTATGCAAATCTACTGTGTTTACTGGTCCTTTAAAGTGATGGTAAATTCACCTAAGTAACTTTTAATATTTTAAAAGCGCATAGAATTATAAGCATATTGATGTGCTTATTTTTATACAAAACAAAATAAATCTTGTATAAAACCCCCTTTTTGTGAGGCTCCGTTACCTGCTTCAATGCAGCCTCTGTCACACAATTTCTTATTCTTCAATCTGACCGGCAGCTCTTTCAGCCAATAGAAGCTGCACCATATGCCCTAGGTAAGATCACTACGCTATTTGTGCGGCCAAAAACAGTGAATTGGCTTTACTGTATCGATTCACTGTCTAAAACAGCAAGGCTGAGTCAGCTTCAAGTTACCAGCATGGGAGCGTGCTACCAGTAACTTACATAGGGCGTATGGTGCAGCTCCTATTGGCTGAAAGAGCTGCCTGTCAAAATGAAGAATTAAACATTGTGTGACAGAGGCTGCATTGAAGCAGGTAACGGTTTCTCACATTTTTTTTATAAAAGATTAATTTTGATTTGGACAAAAATACGCACTTCAATATGCTTTAATTCAAATGTACTTTAAAAATATTAGAAGTTACTTAGGTGAATTTACCATCACTTTAATTATAAAAATGTGTTCTGCTGCTTAAAAATAGGACAAATAGTTGTGTTAATGTAAATGTTTAGTCTGAAGTTATATATTTGTAACACTCAGTATGTAGATTTTATATTAAATAATAATTTTTTTTATCCGGTTAGTCGATTAATTGAAAAATTAATTAGCTGATTAATCGATTATGAGAATAATTGTTAGTTGCTGCCCTACATATGATTAATTCTGTATTTTATTGGTATTCATCTGTACTCTATGTATAAAGCTTCAGAAAGGCTGTCAAAACCATTTAAACTTCATTTTTATTAATCCTTCAATAATTCTAATCTAATTGTCTAATACTATAGCAACAACACACTGCACCTCTCTGATTTGCATGGTAATTAAAGAGAAGAATATCTGCAAAACAAATCCTGGTAAGGCAGAGAATGACTCGCATGGCTTTCTATAGCGAGAGTGATGAAGAAGATGCCAAGTTTTCTGCGCAGCTGCACACACGTCTGAGAAAGGAAGGGGGCAGAAAAAGCCAAGCTGGAGTGAAATTGCACCCAAGGCCAAGCGTTAAATTGGTTCCTCACCGATCAGTGCTGCTAAAACCACATGAGATGTTGGTAGGATGGTGGAACAATTTGCCAGGTTTCTTTTTTTTGTTTACCACCATGGCAACTTTTTTTTTTGTTTACCACCATGGCAACTTGTTGTTTTTTTGTTTACCACCATGGCAACTTGTTGTTTTTTTTTGTTTACCACCATGGCAACTTGTTGTTTTTTTTGTTTACCACCATGGCAACTTGTTTTTTTTTTTTGTTTACCACCATGGCAACTTGTTTTTTTTTTTGTTTACCACCATGGCAACTTGTTGTTTTTTTTGTTTACCACCATGGCAACTTGTTTTTTTGTTTGTTTACCACCATGGCAACTTGTTTTTTTTTTTGTTTACCACCATGGCAACTTGTTGTTTTTTTTGTTTACCACCATGGCAACTTGTTTTTTTTTTTGTTTACCACCATGGCAACTTGTTGTTTTTTTTGTTTACCACCATGGCAACTTGTTGTTTTTTTTTGTTTACCACCATGGCAACTTGTTGTTTTTTTTGTTTACCACCATGGCAACTTGTTTTTTTTTTTTGTTTACCACCATGGCAACTTGTTTTTTTTTTTTGTTTACCACCATGGCAACTTGTTGTTATTTTTGTTTACCACCATGGCAACTTTTTTTTTTGTTTACCACCATGGAAACTTCTTGTTTTTTTTGTTTACCACCATGGCAACTTGTTGTTTTTTTTGTTTACCACCATGGCAACTTTTTTTTTTGTTTACCACCATGGCAACTTGTTGTTTTTTTTGTTTACCACCATGGCAACTTGTTGTTTTTTTTGTTTACCACGATGGCAACTTGTTGTTTTTTTTGTTTACCACGATGGCAACTTGTTGTTTTTTTTGTTTACCACCATGGCAACTTGTTTTTTTTTTGTTTACCACCATGGCAACTTGTTTTTTTGTTTGTTTACCACCATGGCAAGTTGTTGTTTTTTTGTTTACCACCATGGCAACTTGTTTTTTTGTTTGTTTACCACCATGGCAACTTTTTTTTTGTTTTTTTTTGTTTACCACCATGGCAACTTGTTTTTTTTTTTGTTTTTTTTACCACCATGGCAACTTGTTTTTTGTTTTGTTTACCACCATGGCAACTTGTTTTTTGTTTTGTTTACCACCATGGCAACTTGTTTTTTTTTTTGTTTTTTTTACCACCATGGCAACTTGTTTTTTGTTTTGTTTACCACCATGGCAACTTGTTTTTTGTTTTGTTTACCACCATGGCAACTTGTTTTTTGTTTTGTTTACCACCATTGCAACTTTTTTTTGTTTTGTTTACCACCATGGCAACTTGTTTTTTGTTTTGTTTACCACCATGGCAACTTGTTTTTTGTTTTGTTTACCACCATTGCAACTTTTTTTTGTTTTGTTTACCACCATGGCAACTTGTTTTTTGTTTTGTTTACCACCATGGCAACTTGTTTTTTGTTTTGTTTACCACCATGGCAACTTTTTTGTTGTTGTTTTTTTTACAAAAAGTCCTAATGGGTCATACACAGAAGGTCTATTCCTGTGGTTTCATGTTAGATTAACCTTTTTAATATTCTGAACATTCACCACATTTAAAGGAACCCTAAACCTGCATTTTATATTTTGCATTAAAAATAATCTGTTAATTGGAGTAACTGTATTAGTCCAGTGATTCAGATTCCAGAAAAGAGCATTTCGGTACCTTATATTTGACTAACAATGTTTTCCTATGTTTTGCAAATATTGATTTTGCTGAATCACAATCTTTTCTGAAATTTCTGGTTGTAGTAATAATAATCCTACTTCACTAATGCAGATTCATTCACCGTTTCATTCGCGACGCTTCTTTTCAGTATACAGATGCATAGCTCTTTGTATGTGTCTATTTGATTACAACTTGTTTTTTATCTTTTCTTCCTTTCACTTTTCCCTTTTACTTTGCATAGTAACAATTTAAACACTCTTCAGTAATTTTTTTAACAATCTTTTAATACACAGACATTGACAGTCTCCATATTGGGAGCGATGATCAAATCCTTTTTATATTCAGAATTACCGCAAATATCCCCTCCCCTCCATAACGCAACACAACTAAAAACCTTGCAGTTGACCATTATTATTTATGGTTCATTCCAGTAAATTTTCAAGACAAAGCAGAGTGCTGAGCAAGCATTGGTTTGTCTACTACAGTATCTGCTGAGGACAAGGGGTAAACAAGTGTGTATCACTAATCCTTTTTGTTCTGTTGGCCGCTCGCAACACTATAAACTATAGGACTTAAAGGTGTAGAAAGCTCAAAATTGAAAAGTACTTGGGTGCATATTTCAGCTTTAAATAGAAATATTTTTGCAATATGCTTCCATTAGTAAAAATGCTACTATTATTATTAATAATTTTCAGTGGCATACGCACATATGCTGAGAGGGCACATGCACCAGCATTATAAAACACACCTCCTCAGAGACTCAGCAGTGGCATGTATGACACAGATATGCACCCATGCACATGTGACCTTACTATCCCTTTAAGCCAACTGTCTGGAAAAAAAACGGATAGAAACTTTCAAATCACTTCTGGGTCACAGATCCCAGACATTATCCTCAGGTTTATGTTCTGGAGACGTGTGTGTCACGTTTCACCACCATCACACTGCCACTAGTATATGTTAAAGACGTGGCTCATCTTGCACATGCTTAGTAAACACAGGGAGTGTGTGTTTTAATGCATTCACCTGGTGCTAATCTGACATGAGTCATTCTATCTGCCCCCCTGGCTTACTTTATTAATGGAGAACCTTTAGCAGGTTATTCCTGGTACTGGTGTGTGCTGGTTTCCAATGACATCTTTTATTGTAAGTCTGTAGCAACAGCTACCAGCAAAATGGTACACATCCTGCATACACAGGAACCCCGATATTAACAGGAACTACTGGTGCCCTACCCCACTCTTTAACCAGCAAGTTCTCTGCAAATAATCATACCCAGATTTTATCACCCTGCTGCATACATGTCAGGGTTTTTTCCCTGTTTTGTTTGCCATGTGCTGCTGGCAGCCATTTTACTCACCTCTCTTGCCGACTATGGTGCATTGTGGGGGATGCTGCTCATTTCTTGCAGACTGGTGTGCATCATCAGTGTGAGACAGGATGCAGTCTCAGAATTGTGATGTCATCACTTATTATTTAAAGGGCCTCTGTTCAGTATGCTTTGCCTCTGCGTTGTCTCCGACCTGTTTGTGAGAGTTCCTGTGTATTACCTGGCTGCCTGACGTCCTTCCTGGTTCCTGATCCCTGGCTTGTTGCTGACTCTGCTGTTTTCCTTGTTCCTGATTCCAGCTCGTCTGACTACTCACTTTGGCTCCTAACTCAGCTCGTCTGACTACCAGCTCTGGTTTGACGCCTAGCTTGTTATTTGACTTGTGGACTTTTTATTATTTTTTGCTATTAATAAAGGTGTGATTATTTTTGCACTTCTCGTCTCAGTCCGATTCCTGGAACCCTGACAATACACAGGAACCCAGACATTCACAGGGACTACTGGTGCACTACCCACTCTTTAACCAGCAAGTTCTCTGCAAATAATCATACCCAGATTTTATTACCCTGCTGCATACACAGGAACCAAGATATTAACAGGAACTACTGGGGCACTACCCCACTCTTTAACCAGCAAGTTCTCTGCAAATAATCATACCCAGATGTTATCACCCTACTATATATCACTCTTCTCAAAAAGAACACATTACCTCACTTCTTCACACCAGCTGAAAACAAAAGGGAAACACACACAAATGGCTTTCAATAAAACATTATTTCTAATACAAGTGAAACTGTAAAAAAAAGAGTTTTAAATCCCTATTACTACTGTGCTCATTTAAAGGGACAATGACACTAAAAGGTTATAATATATATTCATACTTTTTAAATAATGATCATCATCATTATAACTTGTCACAAAGTAACACAGGTCATATTATTAATAAGGCATATAGTTTTTCTTACTGTACAAACATCCGTTTATGTGATCTGTGTAACTGTAAATAAATAAAACTTAGCAATAAGCAACAGAAAATAAACATCAATACCAATAGTATTTATTTACATATAGCTCTATGAGCACATTTTCTAATTTCTTCCCCCAAGCACTAAAAAGACTGGACCAGTTTTCATCACAATTTAAATCTAAGTTTAAATAACATTCAGTTTTACAATTTTAAACATTTTTCCCTTTGTTTTTCCCCCATAAACCTCTCTCACTTCTTGCCCTCAATACTGTTACCTTTTAACAAAATACCAAGATACTTGAACTGTTGTGTGGATAGATTCAATTTTGTTTGTAGATTGAATTCAATATTTGTGTGGGCTGTAAATCTCCTGCTACTGTGGCTTTGACAACGACACTAGAAAAATGTCCCATGTCAAGCAATGGCCTTTTTGTCAATGAAGTCTGAAAGAAGAAAAATGAACCTGGACTTCATAAGTAGTCCGTTCAGAAGAAAGGTTGCCTTCAAAAGGTAGCCACAGAAATCAATCTGCTTCACTGCTAATACCGAAATAACAGAGATCTAATGTCAGCTCAGGAGGAATTGTATAGTTACTGGATAAAATGTAATTTTATAGCAAGGAAGTTCCATCATTATTAATAAGAATAATACTAAGTGGAAGAGTTGGTTGTAAGAAAGTGCCAAGGCCTTCTCGACAAACAAAACAAAATAAAAAAAAAAAGAAAGAACTGCTTAGCTTACAAACTGGTTTTATTTATAATGCACTATTTTCTCGGTACATTCCATGTCAATACAATAAACTAGGCATTAAAACTGATATAACGTTGTACAGCAACAACATAATCTCGTACACAAGTTATAAATGTATGTGCCTGCTTTTATGGTATTTTATCCTCAAGGTAACAACATTGCACATGCGCCTACAAGATGCAAGAGCTTACCCACAATATTCATACAACTATGTAGATTGTTGTGTATAAGAAAAAAAAAAAAAATTAAAAATAAAATGACTTTTCATGCTTTTGAGGTACGACCCTCTAATAGTCATCTTTATGAGAGATTAGACAATTGATACATAGGGATTAGTTGTGTATAAATATGCATTTCCCGACAGTTTTAATATACATTTACACAGTGTCTTATTTAACAAAATATTACAATAGAGGCTATTTTAAAAGCATTATCATATATGGTAAATGTTTAAAGAGATATTGTACCATCATTCCTGTACCAGAGAAAGCCCCCCCACACCGGCTTTAAAATATCCGGACGTTTAAATCTTCATACTTAGGGTTGTGGGCACGTGTCTGGACACTGGTTTAACCTCAAAACGAGTTGTGCTTTTCACATAGTCTGACTAGACTCAAGCTACTGCACTAACTACATTTGTGGACCTTTAATCCTATGCAAGTATCCTTGTTATGTATTTTATTACATTGTTACTTTTTAAAAAAGAATATATTATATGTTTTAATAAATATCTTTTATTTTTATTGAACAATACAGTTTGATTGCTGTCTATTGTTTCTATTTTAGAAGACTAGCAGCTTAAAGGGACATGAAACCCTACGCCCAGTCTGATTGTCAGCAATCCAATAGAACATACAATTTTAAACAACTTTCCAATTGACTTCCTTGATATATTTTGCATAAGGAGCAGCAATGCATTACTGAGAGCTAGCTGAACACATCTAGTTAGCCAATAGACAAATGTGTGCAGGCACCAATCACCACCTAGCTCCCACTAGTGTAGGATATCTACAACTGATACCAACGTACATTTGAAGATAGAAGTGAATTTAAAAC
>NW_026510992.1:0-5000 GCF_027579735.1 Bombina bombina | reverse complement strand
ACAGGCTTAATTCTAACCAGAGCCTGAACAAAAGCTTGAACATCTGGCACAGCGGCCAGCTTTTTGTGAAGTAACACAGACAAGGCAGAAATCTGTCCCTTCAGGGAACTTGCAGATAAACCTTTTTCCAATCCTTCTTGAAGGAAGGATAGAATCCTAGGAATCTTAACCTTGTCCCAAGGGAATCCTTTAGATTCACACCAACAGATATATTTTTTCCAATTTTGTGGTAAATCTTTCTAGTTACAGGCTTTCTGGCCTGAACAAGAGTATCGATAACAGGATCTGAGAACCCTCGCTTCGATAAGATCAAGCGTTCAATCTCCAAGCAGTCAGCTGGAGTGAAACCAGATTCGGGTGTTCGAACGGACCCTGAACAAGAAGGTCTCGTCTCAAAGGTAGCTTCCAAGGTGGAGCCGATGACATATTCACCAGATCTGCATACCAAGTCCTGCGTGGCCACGCAGGAGCTATCAAGATCACCGACGCCCTCTCCTGATTGATCCTGGCTACCAGCCTGGGGATGAGAGGAAACGGCGGGAACACATAAGCTAGTTTGAAGGTCCAAGGTGCTACTAGTGCATCCACTAGAGCCGCCTTGGGATCCCTGGATCTGGACCCGTAGCAAGGAACTTTGAAGTTCTGACGAGAGGCCATCAGATCCATGTCTGGAATGCCCCACAGCTGAGTGACTTGGGCAAAGATTTCCGGATGGAGTTCCCACTCCCCCGGATGTAATGTCTGACGACTCAGAAAATCCGCTTCCCAATTTTCCACTCCTGGGATGTGGATAGCAGACAGGTGGCAGGAGTGAAACTCCACCCATAGAATGATTTTGGTCACTTCTTCCATCGCCAGGGAACTCCTTGTTCCCCCCTGATGGTTGATGTACGCAACAGTTGTCATGTTGTCTGATTGAAACCGTATGAACTTGGCCCTCGCTAGCTGAGGCCAAGCCTTGAGAGCATTGAATATCGCTCTCAGTTCCAGAATATTTATCGGTAGAAGAGATTCTTCCCGAGACCAAAGACCCTGAGCTTTCAGGGATCCCCAGACCGCGCCCCAGCCCATCAGACTGGCGTCGGTCGTGACAATGACCCACTCTGGTCTGCGGAATGTCATCCCTCGTGACAGGTTGTCCAGGGACAGCCACCAACGGAGTGAGTCTCTGGTCCTCTGATTTACTTGTATCTTCGGAGACAAGTCTGTATAGTCCCCATTCCACTGACTGAGCATGCACAGTTGTAATGGTCTTAGATGAATGCGTGCAAAAGGAACTATGTCCATTGCCGCTACCATCAACCCGATCACTTCCATGCACTGAGCTATGGAAGGAAGAGGAACGGAATGAAGTATCCGACAAGAGTCTAGAAGTTTTGTTTTTCTGGCCTCTGTCAGAAAAATCCTCATTTCTAAGGAGTCTATTATGGTTCCCAAGAAGGGAACCCTTGTTGACGGAGATAGAGAACTCTTTTCCACGTTCACTTTCCATCCGTGAGATCTGAGAAAGGCCAGGACAATGTCCGTGTGAGCCTTTGCTTGAGGAAGGGACGACGCTTGAATCAGAATGTCGTCCAAGTAAGGTACTACAGCAATGCCCCTTGGTCTTAGCACAGCTAGAAGGGACCCTAGTACCTTTGTGAAAATCCTTGGAGCAGTGGCTAATCCGAAAGGAAGCGCCACGAACTGGTAATGTTTGTCCAGGAATGCGAACCTCAGGAACCGATGATGTTCCTTGTGGATAGGAATATGTAGATACGCATCCTTTAAATCCACCGTGGTCATGAATTGACCTTCCTGGATGGAAGGAAGAATTGTTCGAATGGTTTCCATCTTGAACGATGGAACCTTGAGAAACTTGTTTAAGATCTTGAGATCTAAGATTGGTCTGAACGTTCCCTCTTTCTTGGGAACTATAAACAGATTGGAGTAGAACCCCATCCCTTGTTCTCTTAATGGAACAGGATGAATCACTCCCATTTTTAACAGGTCTTCTACACAATGTAAGAATGCCTGTCTTTTTATGTGGTCTGAAGACAACTGAGACCTGTGGAACCTCCCCCTTGGGGGAAGTCCCTTGAATTCCAGGAGATAACCTTGGGAGACTATGTCTAGCGCCCATGGATCCAGAACATCTCTTGCCCAAGCCTGAGCGAAGAGAGAGAGTCTGCCCCCCACCAGATCCGGTCCCGGATCGGGGGCCAACATTTCATGCTGTCTTGGTAGCAGTGGCAGGTTTCTTGGCCTGCTTTCCCTTGTTCCAGCCTTGTATTGGTCTCCAAGCTGGCTTGGCTTGAGAAGAATTACCCTCTTGCTTAGAGGACGTAGCACTTTGGGCTGGTCCGTTTCTACGAAAGGGACGAAAATTAGGTTTATTTTTTGCCTTGAAAGGCCGATCCTGAGGAAGGGCGTGGCCCTTACCCCCAGTGATATCAGAGATAATCTCTTTCAAGTCAGGGCCAAACAGCGTTTTCCCCTTGAAAGGAATGTTAAGTAGCTTGTTCTTGGAAGACGCATCAGCCGTCCAAGATTTCAACCAAAGCGCTCTGCGCGCCACAATAGCAAACCCAGAATTCTTAGCCGCTAACCTAGCCAATTGCAAAGTGGCGTCTAGGGTGAAAGAATTAGCCAATTTGAGAGCATTGATTCTGTCCATAATCTCCTCAAAAGGAGGAGAATCACTATCGACCGCCTTTATCAGCTCATCGAACCAGAAACATGCGGCTGTAGCGACAGGGACAATGCATGAAATTGGTTGTAGAAGGTAACCCTGCTGAACAAACATCTTTTTAAGCAAACCTTCTAATTTTTTATCCATAGGATCTTTGAAAGCACAACTATCCTCTATGGGTATAGTGGTGCGTTTGTTTAAAGTGGAAACCGCTCCCTCGACCTTAGGGACTGTCTGCCATAAGTCCTTTCTGGGGTCGACCATAGGAAACAATTTTTTGAATATGGGGGGAGGGACGAAAGGAATACCGGGCCTTTCCCATTCTTTATTAACAATGTCCGCCACCCGCTTGGGTATAGGAAAAGCTTCTGGGAGCCCCGGCACCTCTAGGAACTTGTCCATTTTACATAGTTTCTCTGGGATGACCAACTTGTCACAATCATCCAGAGTGGATAATACCTCCTTAAGCAGAATGCGGAGATGTTCCAACTTAAATTTAAATGCAATCACATCAGGTTCAGCTTGTTGAGAAATGTTCCCTGAATCAGTAATTTCTCCCTCAGACAAAACCTCCCTGGCCCCATCAGACTGGGTTAGGGGCCCTTCAGAAATATTATTATCAGCGTCGTCATGCTCTTCAGTATCTAAAACAGAGCAGTCGCGCTTACGCTGATAAGTGTTCATTTTGGCTAAAATGTTTTTGACAGAATTATCCATTACAGCCGTTAATTGTTGCATAGTAAGGAGTATTGGCGCGCTAGATGTACTAGGGGCCTCCTGAGTGGGCAAGACTCGTGTAGACGAAGGAGGGAATGATGCAGTACCATGCTTACTCCCCTCACTTGAGGAATCATCTTGGGCATCATTGTCATTGTCACATAAATCACATTTATTTAAATGAATAGGAATTCTGGCTTCCCCACATTCAGAACACAGTCTATCTGGTAGTTCAGACATGTTAAACAGGCATAAACTTGATAACAAAGTACAAAAAACGTTTTAAAATAAAACCGTTACTGTCACTTTAAATTTTAAACTGAACACACTTTATTACTGCAATTGCGAAAAAACATGAAGGAATTGTTCAAAATTCACCAAATTTTCACCACAGTGTCTTAAAGCCTTAAAAGTATTGCACATCAATTTTGGAAGCTTTAACCCTTAAAATAACGGAACCGGAGCCGTTTTGAACTTTAACCCCTTTACAGTCCCTGGTATCTGCTTTGCTGAGACCCAACCAAGCCCCAAGGGGAATACGATACCAAATGACGCCTTCAGAAAGTCTTTTCTAAGTATCAGAGCTCCTCTCACATGCGACTGCATGCCATGCCTCTCAAAAACAAGTGCGCAACACCGGCGCGAAAATGAGGCTCTGCCTATGCTTTGGGAAAGCCCCTAAAGAATAAGGTGTCTAAAACAGTGCCTGCCGATATTATTATATCAAAATACCCAGATAAAATGATTCCTCAAGGCTAAATATGTGTTAATAATGAATCGATTTAGCCCAGAAAAAGTCTACAGTCTTAATAAGCCCTTTTTGAAGCCCTTATTTACGATCGTAATAAACATGGCTTACCGGATCCCATAGGGAAAATGACAGCTTCCAGCATTACATCGTCTTGTTAGAATGTGTCATACCTCAAGCAGCAAGAGACTGCTCACTGTTCCCCCAACTGAAGTTAATTGCTCTCAACAGTCCTGTGTGGAACAGCCATGGATTTTAGTGACGGTTGCTAAAATCATTTTCCTCATACAAACAGAAATCTTCATCTCTTTTCTGTTTCTGAGTAAATAGTACATACCAGCACTATTTCAAAATAACAAACTCTTGATTGAATAATAAAAACTACAGTTAAACACTAAAAAACTCTAAGCCATCTCCGTGGAGATGTTGCCTGTACAACGGCAAAGAGAATGACTGGAGTAGGCGGAGCCTAGGAGGGATCATGTGACCAGCTTTGCTGGGCTCTTTGCCATTTCCTGTTGGGGAAGAGAATATCCACAAGTAAGGATGACGCCGTGGACCGGACACACCTATGTTGGAGAAATATATATACATATATATATATATATATATATATGTGTGTGTGTGTGTGTATATATATATATATATATATATATATATATATATGTGTGTGTGTGTGTGTGTATATATATATATATATATGTGTGTGTGTGTGTATATATATATATATATATATATATATGTGTGTGTGTGTATGTGTGTATGTATATATATATATATATGTGTGTGTGTGTGTATGAATATATATGTGTGTGTGTATGTGTGTATGTATATATATATATATATATATATATATATATGGTG
>NW_026510991.1:140000-275815 GCF_027579735.1 Bombina bombina | reverse complement strand
GGAAGTTCTTGTCTTCGGGCGCATGCTAGAGCATGGCAGCATGTGGGGATTATTTACATACACTGTGCGCACTCCAGCCTGTACAACTCTGCAAGAGCCAAGTCAAAAGGAAAAGAAGTCCTGAACCTCAGCGTGTGCATTCAGTCAGTGAGTGCACTACTGCATTGTACCGAGCCAGTAAGCATCAGAGCAGCACCTGTTAGGTAGGTGAGAATATACACGCAGGGCTCATTCTTCCCAGATAGCAGTAGGAAGAGTTATGAATAGTACTAAGATGTTTGTCATGGAAGATTCTATCAGCATTGCATATCACATAATTAATTAAAAGAACAATATAATCTGGCATGCAGTTCATTGTATTAAAATGTCCTACAGAAACACCCTTTAAAATGGGCTAGGCTTTTTATCTCTATCTCACATATGCACCGTAAAGTTGATTTCTGCTGCTACTTCTTGTGTACAAAACTCTTCTGTAATCAATACAGCTCTATTGAAATGTTCAGTATAGCTAATTCACGTGATAAAATAAAGGTTTAACAGATGTTTGAAGATAATTTAATACAATCTAGCAGTTAAAATGGAACAATAGGACACATTAAAGAGGAGAATATTATTGTAATACTTTACATATCTGTGAACATTTTTAATTAAAAAAAAAAACAGGAACAATTTTTGCTATTCACTTTCTATTTTATTATAATGCTATTTTTTGGAGAATAAATAATTATTATACTATTTAGGTATATATTGACTGATTTTATTACTATTACTTTTACTTACTTTTCTTTTTTTTTGGGTGGGGGGGGGCAAAAAAAATGTTGCACCAGGGCCCTCTTTTCAATAGGTCAGTTACTGAGTGGATCATTATTTAATGCTCTTGTTCAAGCATTAAAGGGATAATGAACCCAATTTTTTTCTTTTGTGATTCAGATTTTTAAGCAATATTGTAATTTACTCCTATTATCAATTTTTCTTCGTTCTCTTGCTATCTTTATTTGAAAAAAGAAGGCATCCAAGCTTTTTTTTTTGTTTCAGACCTCTGGACAGCACTTTATTATTGGTGGATGAATTTGTCCACCAATAAGAAAGAACAACCCTGGTTGTTCACCAAAAATGGGCCGGCATCTAAACTTACATTCTTGCATTTCAAATAAAGATACCAAGAGAATGAAGACAATTTGATAATAGGAGTAAATTAGAAAGTTGCTTAAAATCTCATGCTCTATCTGAATCACAAAATACTTTTTTTTTCGGGTTCACTGTCCCTTTAACTGCTCGAAGCAAGCCTTTTGCGCTTGTTCTATTTATTCATAAATAAATGTTTCTACATATTTGGTAATTTGGTACGATATATATCTATACCTATATATATTTACATGATTATATATAGATATATATATATATAGAGAGAGAGAGTAGTGGTAGAGATGGAGGGCACTCACAGGACTTGAATCAATAGGTAACTTTTATTATGCTGATTACATTAATACAGTGTCGACGTTTCTGCCTTTTCTAAGGCCTTCTTCAAGACAAATTCATAGTCTTAAATCGTGCGGAATGCACTGTCAGCGACGTACTCCCAGAGTAGAAAGTATACTATACTTTCTACTCTGGGAGTACGTCGCTGACAGTGCATTCCGCACGATTTAAGACTATGAATTTGTCTTGAAGAAGGCCTTAGAAAAGGCAGAAACGTTGACACTGTAGTAATGTAATCAGCATAATAAAAGTTACCTATTGATTCAAGTCCTGTGAGTGCCCTCCATCTCTACCACTACTCTATACATACCACTTGAGGATAGCACCCAGGCATTGGCAACATTGATGTGGAAGGAGTGCAAGGCCACCGGCTACAATATATATATATATATATATATATATATATATATATATATATACATATCTATTTAGAAATACATAGGACATATTCTGCTATGTGCAGAACATTGGAATGTGAATATTTACAGTAAATACATAATGAAAAACTTTATTAAAACTGAATACTGCATAATTGTGTTTTTTCATGTTTTCATCTACTTAAAGGGACAGTAAATGACAAAAATTTATTGTTTAAAAAGACAGATAATCCCTTTATTTACGATTCCCCAGTTTTGCATAAAGAACACGGTTATAGTAATATACTTTTTACCTCTGTGATTACAATCTGTGACTAAATTCATTCAATCCGAGAGCTGATTACTTTTAACGTTTTCCTAATCCAAACATTCATACTTTATACAGAGTATGTAGGTACTTTTCAAATGAAGATATATTAGATATATTAGTATAGATGCTGCAGCATGTTAGTTAAAATAGGAGACAGAAACTCTAGGTACTGGCACCCCTAACGCTAGTACCTGGAGTTTCTGTCTCCTATTTTAATTTGAAGAAGCCTTATGTGAAACACACGCCAGGGGTGCCAGTACTTGGAGTTTCTGTCTCCTATTTTAACTAGAAGAAGCGTTACGTGAAACACGCATCAGGGGTGCTAGTATCTGGAGTTTCTGTCTCCTAATTTAGCATGCTGCAGCATCTATACTAATATACTGTATCTAATATATCTTTATTTGAAAAACACCTACATACTTTGTATAACGTATAAATGTTTGGATTAGCAAAGCGTTAAAAGTAATCAGCTCCCAGATTGAAGGAGCTTAGTCATGGATAGTCTTTTGAATGATATGTGACAGTATGGTATATACTTGACAACCTATATACTTGACAACCTATATAACAATTATCAAGCACTATCATATTCATAAAGTATTAACAAAGTGCCATTCTGACCGTTACACTTTAATGCTGCTGCGTTGTGTTTTTAACTGTGTTTGTCCGTATTATCTTTTACTCATTGTTTATGAGTAGGGAAATATATACAATACATATTGGATTAGATGCATAACAAGCAGAGGAACTATATGTGTCTATCTGTTGAAAACTTATGATACACAAATATCCCTTTACAATGATTTTTTCTAAAATTATTCTGTGAAGTATTTGTTATTTGTATGAGGTCCGGTCACAATGGATACATTTTAACATACTAAATAAAAGTTATATTTTAATCTTGAATGTTTATGTTAAAAAAATCGCGAAGAGGGGGGGAATAAGAAGCAGCTCAGTTTTGGACAGATTGAGTTGGAGATAGTGTGAAATTGCAGAGAGGCAGTTGGAAATCTGGTTGAGTAAAGAGGGAGAGATATGAGGAGAGGAAAGATAGATTTGGGTATCATCAGCATATCTAGAGGATGTATAGAGAGAAAAAAGCAAGGGACCCAAGACAGAGTCTTGTGGTACTCCAACTGAGAGAGGCATAGGATCACAATATATGTTGTTAAAATAAACTGAAAACAAGCGTTTTGAGAGATATGAGGCAAACCAGGAGAGGGCTGTAATGAATGTAATATTTTTAGGAGGACAGGATGGTCAACTGTGTCAAAGGCAGCGCACAGGTCAAGAAGAATTAGTAAGGAGTAGTGGCTTTTTGCTTTAGCTGATAAAAGGTAGTTTGTTACTTTAGTAAGAGCGGTTTCTGTTGAGTGTTTAGGGCGGAAACCAGATTGTAGTGGATCAAGTAAGGAGTTAGTTATGAGAAATTGAGTTAGCCGATTATAGAGCAGTTGTTCCAATAATTTTGAAGCAAAGGGAAGTAAGGAGATCGGTCGATAGTTAGAAGGGGTGGAGGGGTCAAGCGAGGGCTTTTTTAGGATTGGTATGATTGACGCATGCTTGAAAGTATCAGGAAATGTGTCACATCTTTAAAGATGTATATGAATGTATCTCAATGTTAAAGACCTTTGCCTTTTTTTTTGTAACAGATCTCATATCTTTGAGCCCTTATCACTATTTTGTGCAATTTTTTTTTTTAATTATAAGATGGTTTTATATAAGTATAAGTTTACTTTGTAATTTATTTTTGATGTGTTTTGTTACACTGTTTTGTTTTGCAAAAGAATTAATCAGAGCTCTGAGGACACGCTAACCCAATGAGTGTTAACTTCAATTGTGTTTAAACGATCGCGTTTACTTTCAACTTGTAATACAAGCAATGAACCCGAAGCGAGCATAACCCCTTATCGCTCCATGTGCAAATGTTAGTGCTCCACTTGTAATCTGGCTCTTAGTGTCCATAAAGCACTGGGTACCATCATGTGAAAATCTAGGTTTTCTTTATTTAATCTTCTCTGCAGCGGCCAATCAGGGACAGTTATAAATATGTCATTAGAATGGGCAACCAATGACTGTGTGTGGACTAAATAGCAGTGTTAAAGCTGCTTGAACATTTCCACTTCTAACAGAAATTGGAAAGTCCACAATATTAAAAATTATATTACAGAAGAAAGGAAAAATAAATAATAAAAATATATATATATTTTTTTAATTAAACATAATTAAACATTTTATATTCCAATGTTAAATTGGCTGGTAGGCATATTACTATGAATGTAAAACACACATATAGGTGGAGTGTAGTACATGAAGCCCTATGTTACATAAGTCTACATCACCATGCAGGGCTTGCTGCTCAAACATTGTTTAACAGAGATGGGACCACAATGCAGCCTGCCTCTACGTGTTGATCAGTAAAGTCCCTTGTAAAAGTATTGTGTTTTTCCAGTGCCTAGCTGCCTTCCAGTACTGTGGCCAGCCACAAAAAGAATACAAACTTTCGGCCAGATTACGAGTTTTGCGTTATGAGGAGCTCGGTACTAACTTGCAAGTTTTTTCCACCGCTCACCTCCCTATAGTGCTGCTATTACAGGTTTGCAAAAACCCGGCGTTAGCAGGCAATATGGCAGCGTTGAGCTCCATACCACACACAAATACCAGCACTGCTTTGAGGCGGTTTTACGTGCTCGCGCATGATTTCCCCATAAACATCAATGGGGAGAGCCGGCTAAAAAAAAAGCCTATCGCAGCCCCATTGATTACTATGGGGAAAGAAAAGTTATGTTTACACCTAACACCCTAACATAAACCCAGAGCCTAAACACCCCTAATCTGCTGCCCCTGACATCGCCGACGCCTGCCTACACTTATTAACCGCTAATCTGCCGCCCCGACATTGCCACCACCTACACTACACTTATTAACCACTAATCTTCTGCCCCCGACATCGCCGACGCCTGCCTACACTTATTAACCCCTAATCTGCCACCCCCAATGTGGTTGCCCACCTACCCACACCCTAACATAAACCCAGAGTCTAAACACCCCTAATCTGCTGCCCCTGACATCGCCGACGCCTGCCTACACTTATTAACCGCTAATCTGCCGCCCCGACATTTCCACCACCTACACTACACTTATTAACCCCCAATCTGCTGCCCCCAACGTTGCTGCCACTATACTAAAGTTATTAACCCCTAAATCTAACCCTAAGTCTAACCCTAACCCTAACGTAACCCTATTTAAAATAAATCTAAATAAAAATTACTATTATTACCAAAATAATTCCTATTTAAAACTAAATATTTACCTATAAAAAAAAGCCTAACCTAGCTACAATATAACTAATAGTTACATTGTAGCTATCTTAGGTTTTATTTTTATTTCACAGGCAAATTTGTATTTATTTTAACTAGGTAGACTAGTTAGTAAATAGTTATTAACTATTTACTAACTACCTAGTTAAAATAAATACAAATTTACCTGTAAAATAAAACCTAACCTGTCTTACACTAACACCTAACATTACACTACAATTAAATCAATTAAATTAATTAAATACAATTAACTAAATTACAAAAAAAATAAACACTAAAGTACACAAAATAAAAAAGAAATGATCAAATATTTAAACTAATTACACTGAATCTAATAGCCCTATCAAAATAAAAAAGCCCCCCAAAATAAAAAAAAACCTAGCCTAAACTAAACTGCCAATAGCCCTTAAAAGGGCCTTTTGCGGGGCATTGCTCCAAAGAAATCAGCTTTTTTACCTGTAAAAAAAAAATACAAACAACCCCCAACAGTAAAACCCCCCACCCACGTTACCAAACCCCATTAATAAAATCCTATCTAAAAAAACTAAGCTCCCCATTGCCCTGAAAAGGGCATTAGGATGGGCATTGTCCTTAAAAGGGCATTAAGCTCTTTTCCATTGCCCAAAGTCCCTAATCTAAAAATAAAAACCACCCAATAAACCCTTAAAAAAACCTAACACTTAGCCCCGAAGATCCACTCACAGTTTTTGAAGACCGGACATCCATCCTCATCAAGCCGGGAGAAGTCTTCATCCAAGCGGGCAGAAATCCTCAACGAAGCAGGGAGAAGTCTTTATCCAAGCAGCAAGACGTCGTATATCCGCAACTGGAAATGACATTCCGGAAATGGCAGCAACTGGATATGATGTCACACACTTACCATTATATATATTAAAATGGCGAACATATCAGAACCAACGACATTCCTTGTAAGATGTACTTACATTTGCAAATCTATTTACAGATACATATGTGACTTCAACTAACAATGCTATATATATATATATATATATATATAATATAATTTATAAAGAATTTTTTAAAGATTGATTTTACCATTTGCCAATACCCACAATGCTCCTTACAGGAAGTGGGCGGCCCTTAAGGAACACAATTTTTTTTTTACAATTGGATTATTTACCCTATATAAGCTATATCTGCTTACTCAGTTATACAGGGAGTGCAGAAATATTAGGCAAGTTGTATTTTTGAGGATTAATTTTATTATTGAACAACAACCATGTTCTCAATGAACCCAAAAAACTCATTAATATCAAAGCTGAATAGTTTTGGAAATAGTTTTTAGTTTGTTTTTAGTTATAGCTATTTTAGGGGGATATCTGTGTGTGCAGGTGACTATTACTGTGCATAATTATTAGGCAACTTAACAAAAAACAAATATATACCCATTTCAATTATTTATTTTTACCAGTGAAACCAATATAACATCTCAACATTCACAAATATACATTCTGACATTCAAAAACAAAACAAAAACAAATCAGTGACCAATATAGCCACCTTTCTTTGCAAGGACACTCAAAAGCCTGCCATCCATGGATTCTGTCAGTGTTTTGATCTGTTCACCATCAACATTGCGTGCAGCAGCAACCACAGCCTCCCAGACACTGTTCAGAGAGGTGTACTGTTTTCCCTCCTTGTAAATCTCACATTTGATGATGGACCACAGGTTCTCAATGGGGTTCAGATCAGGTGAACAAGGAGGCCATGTCATTAGATTTTCTTCTTTTATACCCTTTCTTGCCAGCCACGCTGTGCAGTACTTGGACGCGTGTGATGGAGCATTGTCTTGCATGAAAATCATGTTTTTCTTGAAGGATGCAGACTTCTTCCTGTACCACTGCTTGAAGAAGGTGTCTTCCAGAAACTGGCAGTAGGACTGGGAGTTGAGCTTGACTCCATCCTCAACCCGAAAAAAGCCCCACAAGCTTATCTTTGATGATACCAGCCCAAACCAGTACTCCACCTCCACCTTGCTGGCGTCTGAGTCGGACTGGAGCTCTCTGCCCTTTACCAATCCAGCCACGGGCCCATCCATCTGGCCCATCAAGACTCACTCTCATTTCATCAGTCCATAAAACCTTAGAAAAATCAGTCTTGAGATATTTCTTGGCCCAGTCTTGACGTTTCAGCTTGTGTGTCTTGTTCAGTGGTGGTCGTCTTTCAGCCTTTCTTACCTTGGCCATGTCTCTGAGTATTGCACACCTTGTGCTTTTGGGCACTCCAGTGATGTTGCAGCTCTGAAATATGGCCAAACTGGTGGCAAGTGGCATCTTTGCAGCTGCATGCTTGACTTTTCTCAGTTCATGGGCAGTTATTTTGCACCTTGGTTTTTCCACACGCTTCTTGCGACCCTGTTGACTATTTTGAATGAAACGCTTGATTGTTCGATGATCACGCTTCAGAAGCTTTGCAATTTTAAGAGTGCTGCATCCCTCTGCAAGATATCTCACTATTTTTGACTTTTCTGAGCCTGTCAAGTCCTTCTTTTGACCCATTTTGCCAAAGGAAAGGAAGTTGCATAATAATTATGCACACCTGATATAGGGTGTTGATGTCATTAGACCACACCCCTTCTCATTACAGAGATGCACATCACCTAATATGCTTAATTGGTAGTAGGCTTTCGAGACTATACAGCTTGGAGTAAGACAACATGCATAAAGAGGATGATGTGGTCAAAATACTCATTTGCCTAATATTTCTGCACACAGTGTATAGTCTTGAAAAAGGCCTCTTATCAGGCCAAAACGCATCGACATTCAACTGAAAGTAAGAAAATTTCCTATACCTTAACAAAGTGTTTTATATTATCTACAGTACTGTTTTCTCTTTTTTTACAGGGTATTTTAGGAGAAATAGCACTTTCACTGATGGATATTATATTACTAATTAGAAGACATAAGAAGTTCACTACCTTCACCTTCACACAAATATTTCCAATGTTCTATTGTTCCTTTTTGCATCTCTGGAAACTGTATATCACCTTTTATACCATAATCACTTCATTTCATTTTTCAATTTTTTCAATTTTTCATTTTTAATATAATTTTTAATATTTTTTTAAATGTTTCCACTTGTTTCTTATTTCATTTTTTTCATCACGTGTACTGTATTTTGGAGTGATTGCTTTTGAACATTTCAATATTTTGGACACTATCACACAACACACTTGATTGGGACTACTCTATTTGGAACTCACTTCAGATATTTTTATTGGGACTTTTTTTTATCAATATATACATAAAATATTTATATATATATTTTTATATGTGAAGATTATTGCTGATTTTTTTCATAGATTGTTGCTGTTTTTATCTATTGATACCTTATTGTTTTATATTTTGTACATCATGGATCCATGAATTTAATTTGATTTGTGTTTAATACTGTGCACATTAAAACTGTGACTTTTTATACATTCACCTTAGCCTTTTTGGCGCTTGCTTCATCTATTTATACTATTGACTATCACAAGGTTTACTAGGAAACCCACTGAAGGGAGCCATAGGTGCATTTACTTGCGTTGGGTCCATTGACTAATATCACTTCTACCTAGTTAAAATAAATACAAACTTACCTGTGAAATAAAAATAAAGCATAAGCTAGATACAATATAGAGTACTTTTTAGCACTTAAGTTATGAGTTTTATGGTACAGCTTTGTAGCATAAAACCCATAACTACTGACTTTCAGTTTACGGTACGGATCTGGTAGTTATGGGCTGTACCACTCACTTTTTGGCCGGACAGGCAAACTCGTAATACCGGCGCTATGGAAGTCTCATTGATAAAGGACTTTTTGAAAGCTGCGGTAGCTATGTTGCATTACGGCTAAAAAAGTGTGCAGTGCAGCTGTACCTGCAAGACTCATAATACCAGCAGTAGTGAAAAAGCATCATTATGAAGCTTTTTCACTCATAACGCAAAACTCGTAATCTAGCCGTAAGTTATTTTAAACATGCATTTTACTATTGTATTTTAATTGTTGGCTATTACTTCAGAAAGATGTGAAAGCCTAAGAATATCCAATTTGCTCTTATTTTATAATAATTTATTTGCTTCTATAAACAGTGTGTAAAATGAGAGAGAATTATAACCATATTATGAAAATATAAAAAGTATTGAATATATGATAATGTGTGCACATGACTCCCCATTTATAGGCTGTGGGGTTTGTACATGTACATTGCTCTCTTACATTATTACTGGCATTTGAAACACACATAGGGGCCGATTTATCGCGATTTATCACTCACCGGAAACAGGGGTTAAGAAGCAGTGGTCTTAAGACCGCTGCTCCTTAACTTGTCCACTACCTTTGAGGCTGCAGACATCAATCCACCTGAATGAATACGATCGGGTTGATTGACATCCACTGCTAGCTGACGATTTGCCTCAAATCTGCAGGGGGTAGCATTGCACAAGCAGTTCACCAGAGCTGCTTGTGCAATGATAAATGCCGACAGCGTATGCTACAGCAGACCATGTTCGCCAGACACTTAAATCGGCCCCATAAAATGAAAAAGATGTATACACATTGCTTAAATGTATATCATCAATGAGTTGCATGCATGAGAAAGGTTACCATAAAAGATATGATAACTTTTTAAAGCAGCATTTTTATGTTGCAAAACTGCTTTGAATGAAAATTGAAATACACCTATCATGCATTTCTAATTATAATTTTATGTCCCTTTAAAGTAAGGAGAATAAATATTAAGCTGTCTACCATGTGGTGCAGAAGTACTTGCTATTATCCTATGAGTATTTTAGAAGAAAAGCCCATTAAATCTGGTCTGTTAATACTTTTGAGAAATAGACTAGCTCCCCTGGATTAAATTTCTGTTTTCAACAGATTTCAATGAGCTTTTAGTGGCTTTCTGTTGACTTTCAAGCATTTTAGTACTTCTACATCAATTTATGACATTGTATCTTCCTTTTTTATATAGTGAAATTACCAGTTTTATAACATAAAGTTCCTTCCTGAAGTAATCATTTTCTCTTAGTTTTTATCAAGTACAAACATCTTTAATTCCTGCTCTGATTTGCTTGATGATGCATTGTTGTAATATCTCCTTTAGTGCATATAACTATTGATTGCTGAAAAAATCATCTTAAAATATAGCATTATGAAATTGTGTGGTATGTTCTGCAAACTTGTTGTGAAATATTATTTATTGAGACATAAAAATTTCCCCACTGGGTTTTTAAGACTTTGTGCTAAATAACTTGCTTAGGAATGCATTTTATTTTGTAGCTTTTAAATGTTTGAAGAGTCAGCTTAACCAGGCAAAGCATTATATATATGTTATAAATATGCATGTGTTAACTGTCAAATGCAAAAATTTACTTTTTTCTTGTTATGAAATTGCCTTGTTCACTATCCCTGCCATCAGTCAACCCCCCCCCCCCCTCTTGTTTCACATACCTCAGAGTCAGGAAGTTATGGCAGTCCACATAACACAAGCCCTGACTTTGTATTACATAAGGAAGAACCTGACTATAAGCCAGAGGAGATTAAAGAGGATTCAATCTAACCATTGTCCAACTCCACAGCAGCAGGCTGGCAGCCCACCCAGAGAAAGTTTCCTCCCATGTAACTACTATAGGCTTAGCACTCCTACTACAACCACTAATAGTGCCAACACCATCTGTAGTATTGCAAATCAGGAGCAAAGTAGAAGCATCCTCTCTACTTCAAAGCATGCAGAATATGGGTTAGAGTGCAATAGGAAAGTGTGGGATTATTTTGATAGTATGGGATATGGGTGCAAAGAAATTAACTGTGGCAATGTATTGGAACATCAGCAAATAAAAAACTTGACAGATTATATAGCACAGCTACCCTAAAAAAGTATATCCCAACTACTTTCACTTTAAATTATGCAACACAAATTATGGAGCGCTAACAAACAGCTATACACACAAATAAAGACAAAAAGTATCAACAGTATAAAATATACAGTACTTTAATACATACACACATTAAGAAAGCAATACAAAATGAAAATTAAATTATGCCACCGGTGTATTAAATTCAATTAAAAGTCCAGAATAAGGTTAAAAATGTAGGGTATCCTATCAATGAGAGTATTCAGTTTCTGGTTAAAGGGTATCAGTCCAGAGAATGTGCAAAATAATACCAAATGTATAGGATTAAACAAACACAATGTGGTTAATAAGGATGTTTTGGCTGTTACTTTTACACACAGATGTAGCATATTTCAAATGTAGAGGGTATTCATTACCCAGTATCGTGGATCTGAAAATCTGCTTGTTAGGGTAGCCTTTAATGTCACTTTAGACAATGTGTTGAAATATGTAACCAGTTCTGGTATGACCCAAAACATACACACACATGGGTTGTCCTATTTTAAGAAGAGAGTATCATCTCTAGCAGAGACTGTCACAGCACCAAATTCTACGACTAGCAGTAGTAATACCATCCATGACAAATGACATGTTAACATTTCTAGCTCATCTAACCTCACAAGACCAGTGTTTCAGAGGATGGTGGGGCAGGGAAATTAGCAGGAGCAGTCTCACCTTGAACAACATGGTGCTTTCTATTCAGGGGAGGCCAAAAATCAGTCCTGTAAGATGACAACTCATATTGAATAGCTGATCAATAATAGAGGTGATTCTTTTCCATGACAGAAGGAGAACCCTGAAAAGTGGTTCTTGCCTTGTACAATCACCATCCTTCTTGAACCCATTTTAGCAGGAATATAGTACCCTCACTATACCATTCATGCTGGACTCTCCTAAAAAAAGAACTGTCAAAGGCTGCTGGACAGAGCATGCATTGCCCCTCAGACCTATGGAGCGCATCAAGTGAACAGCAGTTACAGTGCTGCTGCACTCAGTTATTGAGAGGAAAGGGTTGGCCAGGGTTGGAAATTGAGTAGGAAGGCAGCATAGGAAGGCAGCAAGGCTATTGCTGTGTTATTTTTCAAGATTTGGCTATGAATCAGCAGAATACCTCAGCTCATATATTGTTAGCCTTTAAAAACACATTAATGAAGTAAAAAAAGTTTCATAAAAAGTGCTTTGTTATCGTAATACAAATAAAGCCCCTTTTCAGACTACATCATCCATCAAGGATAGAAGTATAGAAAAGTTGTGATTGGCAATGTATGGTAAAACAGCTTCATTTTTTTCAAAATAGCACCCTAAAACAAATAAGAACTACTGAATGACAGAAAGTGAATATAAATTAACATACATGTACTGTATATGCCAATACATATATTAACCATTTAGTATAAGGCTAAAGTAATAAAGTAGAAAGGGATATCTTTAAAATATTTGCACATCTCTTAAGGGCCAATTCTCAAAAACTCTACCGCTTGGAGTGAATTTATAGTGATGACCTTACTGGGGCAGAACTTGCTGGATTCTTCAAGAGGGGTGGAACCTGGAAGTCCCATAGAGATAAGAGCTGCCTCCCACAGAAAGTAATGAGACTGATTGGATCAGCCAATAGGATGAAAGCTCAATCCTATTGGCTGATTGCAACAGCCAAAAGGATTTTTTCAACCTTAATTCCGATTGGCTAATAGAATTCTATCAGCCAATCGGAATCTAAGGGACGCCATATTGGATTACGTTATTTAAAGAAACATTCATTGTTCAAGAAGACGCCGATGGAAGAGGATGCTCTGCGTCGGATATCTGGAAGATGGAGCCGCTCCGCGCCGGATGGATGAAGATAGAAGATGCCGTCTGGGTGAAGACTTCTGCAGGCTTGGATGAAGACTTCGGCCACTTGGATGAAGACTTCTGCCGGCGTATGGGATATACAATCTCACCAGGAGGGGCAAAGTTTTCCAAACCTCAAAATGCCTATAAATACACCCCTCACCACACCCACATTTCAGTTTTATAAACTTTGCCTCCTATGGAGGTGGTGAAGTAAGTTTGTGCTAAGATTTCTACGTTGATATGCGCTTCTCAGCTTTTTTTCAAGCCCATTTCCTCTCAGAGTACAGTGAATGTCAGAGGGATGTGAAGGGAGTATCACCTATTGAATGCAATGGTTTTCCTCATGGGATCTATTTCATAGGTTCTCTGTTATGGGTCATAGAGATTCATCTCCTACCTCCCTTTTTAGATAGATGATATACTCTCATATTCCATTACCTCTACTGATAACCATTGCAGTAAAGGTTTGGCTATCTGCTATATGTGGATGGGTGTCTTCACTTTATGTATTTATATAAAGTTTTAAATATATGTATTGTACTTATATTTGACATGATTCAGGTTTCAGTATATTTCCTTTTGCAGACTGCCAGTTTCATATCTGGGAAATGTATTTTTTAGAAATGTATTTCTTACCTGGGGTGTAGTCTATTTTTCAATTGACTGTCTTTTTTTCTAATTCACGGGCAGAATTAGGCTCGCGAGGGCATGAAACGCTAAAGTTTTTTGCGTCATTTTTTGCGTGAGAATTTTTTGGTGCGAAGTTACATTCGCTGACGCAAATTCGTCATTTCCAGGGTCTTAGTTGATGCCGGGTCCTTTCACAAGGTTGCGTCATCTATATTTTCATTATTTTAGACCCCATTCCTATTTGCCTCTTCAGGTTTCTTCACAGTTTTTTCCATTTCCATAGTAAAGCGGTTAGTGTTATGAGCCACAAGTATACGTAGGCTGTCCCATTCAGTGGACCATGTATGTAAAAGCCTCGCATGGTGTACATCTAGTAAGCGGATCACAGCTCCCAGCAGGAGATTGACATCAAGTTCCGTCCGCTCCATTACAGATTAGCAATGTATCTGAAGCCCCTCTCGTACAGGACTTGAATACAGTGTCTATGGTATCGTCCAGATTAAAAATTTTGAAACAGCATTAGATATCTGCCTTATAACCCAGTTTCCTGGGGGGGTGGGGGGGAAGTGCGGCAGCCCTGGCCACGCAGAAAGTCAAGTTTTGCAAAGATGGCGATTGCTGTGTAGCAAATCAGCAATTCAAATTATGACCTAGCTAAAGAGCATAGGCAGTCAGCAATCCCGGTGCAGATCCGAACCCCAAACCTCCACAGACCATTACAAAACATAGATGAGTTGTAGATTAGAGTTTCATCTTGAATTATAGACTGCTAAGGGTAATTGAAGTCAGGAGCCCCTTCCAGATGCGTCCTGCCGCTTCAGCTGTAGGCTCCACCCCCCTGTGATGCCATTTTTGATATTATCAAAATTGATGTTAAATCTATGTCTTTAGCTATTTTAGCTAGAATAGCTTTGAGGCTCATATCTCTGAATGCTGATATGACTTCTAAGTCCAGATTGCTATCTCTTTCTTTCCAAGGTAATAAATTATTTGGTTCTCAGTTGGATGATAATTTCAACTGTTACTTGGGGAAGGGAGTTTTTTTGCCTCAGGATAAAAAACCTAAGGGTAAATCTAAAGCTTTTAACCATTTTCGTTCCTTTCAACAAAATAAGGAACAGAACCCTAATCCTTCCCCCAAGGAATCTGCTTTCAATTGGAAGCCTTCTTCAAATTGGAATAAATCCAAGCCATTTAAGAGATCAAAACCAACCCCCAAGTCCGGATGAAGGTGCGGCCCTCATTCCAGCTCAGCTGGTAGGAGGCAGATTAAAATTTTTCAAAGATGTTTGGATCAATTTGGTCCAAAATCGTTGGATTCAGAGTATTGTCTCTCATAGGTAAAGAATAGTATTCAGAGTGAGACCGCCTGTGAGAAGATTTTTTCTCTCACGCATTCCGGTAAACCCAGTAAAGGCTCAGACTTTTCTGAAGTGTGTTTCAGACCTGGAGTTATCAGGGGTAATAATGCCAGTTCCATTTCAGGAACAGGGTCAGGGGTTTTATTCAAATCTATTCATTGTTTCAAAGAAAGGAAATTCATTCAGACCAGTTTTGGATCTAAAGATTTTGAATCGATATGTAAGAGTTCCAACTTTCAAAATGGTGACTATAAGGACTATTCCTTTTGTTCAGCAAGGGCATTATATGTCCACAATAGACTTACAGGATGAATATCTTCATATTCCGATTCATCCAGATCACTTTCAGTTCCTGAGATTCTCTTTTCCAGACAAGCATTACCAATTTGTTGCTCTTCCTTTTGGCCTAGCAACAGCTCCAAGAATCTTTTCAAAGGTTCTAGGTGCCCTACTCTCTGTAATCAGAGAGCGGGGTATTGCAGTATTTCCTTATTTGGACGATATCTTGGTACTCGCTAAGTCTTTACGTTCTGCAGAATATCACATGAATCAACTAGTGTTGTTTCTTCAAAGACATGGTTGGAGGATCAATTTACCAAAAAGTTATTTGATTTCTCAGACAAGGGTAACCTTTTTAGGTTTCCAGATAGATTCAGTGTCCATGACTTTGTCTCTAACAGACAAGAGACGTTTGAAATTGGTTACAGCCTGTCGAAACCTTCAGTCTCAGTCATTCCCTTCAGTAGCTATGTGCATGGAAGTTTTAGGTCTCATGACTGCAGCATCAGACGCGATCCCCTTTGCTCGTTTTCATATGAGACCTCTCCAGCTTTGTATGCTGAACCAATGGTGCAGGGATAATACAAGGATATCACAATTAATATCCTTAAATCCCAATGTTCGACTTTCTCTGACTTGGTGGTTAGATCACCATTGTATAATTTTAAGGGCCTCTTTCATCTGTCCAACCTGGACTGTGATCATAAAAGGTGCGAGTATTTCAGGTTGGGGAGCTGTTTGGGGATCTCTGACAGCACAAGGAGTTTGGAAATCTCAAGAGGCGAAATTACCAATCAATATTTTGGAACTCCGTGCGATTCTCAGGGCTCTTCAATTTTGGCCTCTGTTGAAAAGAGAACTGTTCATTTGTTTTCAGTCAGACAATGTCACAACTGTGGCATATGTCTATCATCAGGGTGGGACTCACAGTCCTCAAGCTATGAAAGAAATATCTCGGATACTTGCTTGGGTGGAATCCAGCTCCTGTGTAATTTCTGCGGTTCATATCCCAGGTATAGACAATTGGGAAGCGGATTACCTCAGTCGCCAGACTTTACATCCGGGAGAATGGTCTCTCCACTCAGATGTGTTTTCTCAAATTGTTCAGATGTGGGGGCTTCCAGAAATAGATCTGATGGCATCTCATCTAAACAAAAAACTTCCCAGGTACCTGTCCAGGTCCAGGGATCCTCAGGTGGAAGCAGTGGATGCTTTGACACTTCCTTGGTGTTATAAACCTGCTTATATTTTCCCGCCTCTAGTTCTTCTTCCAAGAGTGATCTCCTAGATCATCATGGAGCAATCGTTTGTGCTGCTGGTAGCTCCAGCATGGCCTCACAGTTTTTGGTATGTGGATCTTGTTCGGATGTCCAGTTGCCAACCTTCCACTAAGGCCAGACCTTCTATCTCAAGGTCCGTTTTTCCATCAGGATCTCAAATCATTAAATTTTAAGGTATGGAGATGGAATGCTTAGTGCTTAGTCATAGAGGTTTCTCTGACTCAGTGATTAATACTATGTTGCAGGCTCGTAAATCTTTTTCTTGAAAGATTTATTATCGAGTTTGGAAGATTTACATTTCATGGTGTTCTTTTCATAAATTCTCTTGGCATTCTTTTAGAATTCAGTTTCTTCAGCATGGTTTGGATAAAGGTTTGTCTGCGAGTTCCTTGAAAGGACAAATCTCTGCTCTTTCTGTTTTATTTCACAGAACGATTGCTAAACTTCCTGATTTTCATTGTTTTGTACAGGCTTTGGTTCGTATCAAGCCTGTCATTAAATCAGTCTCTCCTCCTTGGAGTCTTATTTTAGTTTTGAAGGCTTTACAGCAATGTTTTCCAAACTGTGTGTCGTGACACATTAGTGTGTCGGCAGCAGTGTGTAGGTGTGTCCCTGCATCAGTCCAATTTTTTTTTAATTTAAAATTCTTTCTTTCATTTTCTTTTGGTTTCCGACTTTCTGCCTGCCTGCTATGCATATCATGTGGTTGACAAGTGATTGATACCTAGTGGGTCACAGATCATCTTAACCTATTGGCACAGCTTAGCAGGAATTGAAACTATTCCCATTGGCGGCACATTGGCTCCTGACTGCACGTGTAGTCACCTCAATCGGCTTGTGACTGTACATGTAGTCAGTGAGTGGGACAGCAGTGTGTTTGCAGTGCAGGCAGTAGTCAGTCGGACTCACAGAGCTCTGAGGGCAGCAGCTTTAGCGCTGAGCTGAAGTCAGACGTCAAAGTGTTTTTATTTTTTTTGCAGCTAACTCCCAGTAGTGCATTGCTGCTCCTGCCCTTGATATATTGATAGGAAGTGGAAGCTTAAAGTGAAGGTAAATTTCAATGAACTAGTGCCCATTTTTTAATAATCCTATTAAAAACAAGGACACTTTAATTCATCAAAATTGACATTTCACTAGTTTTCTTCAAAAACTTACCTTTTAATCCTGACAGCTGCTGCAGCGCTTCTTACGCTCGTCACAAGCCCTGCTCACAGGTCCAAAATGACGAATCCGGCTTCTTCCAATCACGGCGTTGCCTCAGGCCATGATTCCCCCGGGAATTGGAGGAAGCCGGATTCATCATTTCTGACGTATGAAGAGGCTTCTGACAGCCGGGGGAATCACTGGATTAAAAGGTAAGTTTTTGAAGAAAATGAGTGAAATGTCAATTTTGATGAATTAAAGTACCCTTGTTTTTAATAGGATTATTAAAAACCGGGCACTAATTCACTTTAAAAATGATTGATGATGAAATGCGAGTGTCTGTATCTAATATTCCACTAAATATTCAGAAACTGTGTTCATCCCATCATACAACCCATTAAAATAGTAAGTAGCTATGCTTAATATTAGTGATGTCGCGAACAGTTCTGCCGCGAATAGTTCACAGCGAACATAGCATGTTTGTGTTCGCAGCGGACGGCGAACATATGCGATGTTCGATCCGCCCCCTATTCATCATCATTGAGTAAACTTTGACCCTGTAGCTCACAGTCACAAGACACATTCCAGCCAATCAGCAGCAGACACTCCCTCCCAGACCCTCCCACCTCCTGGACAGCATCCATTTTAGATTCATTCGGAGCCTGCATTCTTAGTGAGAGGAGGGACAGTGTAGCTGCTGCTGATTTAATAGGGAAATCGATAGCTAGGCTAGTGTATTCAGTGTTCACTACAGTCCTGAAGGACTCATCTGATCTCTGCTGTAAGGACAGCACCCCAAAAAGCCCTTTTTATGGCTAGAACATCAGTCTGCTTTTTTTCTTTTTTTTTTCTCTGTGTAATCTATTTGCAGCCTGCCTGCCAGCTCAGGCTCACAGCGTATACTGTGCCCACTTGCCCAGTGCCACCACTCATATCTGGTGTAACAGTAGTGTACATTTAAAAAAAAAAAAAACTTTTTTTAATTTGAAATAATAGCAGTAATTTTCCTTCACACGTGTGCGTTTCAGGTCCTGCCAGGGCACAGTGTCACCCCAGTGCAAGTCATATCTGCTAAAACAGTAGTGTACATTTAAAAAAAACAACAACCTTTTTTTACTGTGAAATAATAGCAGTCAGTTTCCTTCACACGTGTGCGTTTCAGGTCCTGCCAGGGCACAGTGTCACCCCAGTGCAAGTCATATCTGGTGTAACAGTAGTGTACATTTAAAAAAAAAAAAACTTTTTTTACTGTGAAATAATAGCAGTCAGTTTCCCTCACACGTGTGCATTCCAGGTCCTGCCAGGGCACAGTGTCACCCCAGTGCAACTCATATCTGCTAAAACAGTAGTGTACATTTAAAAAAAAAAAACCCTTACACTACCTGAATGATACAACATCATACCTGATGTTTTAAAGCACGTTATTCCAAACAATTTAGGAATGTTAGGTGATTTATGCCCTTTATGGATTAAAACCAGACTCTGCATCAATTATGTAATTTTCCATGGGAGTTTGCCATGGATCCCCCTCCGGCATACCACAGTCCAGGGGCGCGATCCGATATACGGCGTAGTTTGCGGCGCAAGCGAGGGAACCCTCGTCGCCCGCAGTTTCAGCTCGCATCTCGAGCTATCCAATATACAGCGCCGTCAGATGCTAACGTGCCGTAAGTCGGATAAACCAGCGATGTCCAGAAATCTGCGCAAGTACAAATTTCTGGCGTCGCCAGTGACTTGCGCCACGTTAGAAACTGCCGGCGCCTACAAAACCTGACTAAAGTATGAAATCACCAGCACTGTCTAACACGCCTCCCTAACATAGCCCGACACGTCTAACACGCCTCCCTAACATAGCCCGACACGTCTAACCCTCTATCCACTATCCCCCCTCACTAGCCTAACAATAAAATATGTATTAACCCCTAAACCGCCGCTCCAAAACACCGCCGCAACATAACAAAGTTATTAACCCCTAAACCGCCGCCAGCTATATTAAATCTATAACCCCCTAAAGTGAGCCCCTAACACCGCCGCCATCTACCTTACCTACCCCCTAAAGTGAGCCCCTACCCCACCGCTATTTATTTTAAAATTATTAAACCCTAATCTAATCCCCCTACCCCGCCGTCATCTATATTAAATTATTTAACCCCTAAAATACTAAACTATCCCTACCACTAAACCTAAGTCTAACCCTACAAATAGCCCTGAAAAGGGCTTTTTGCGTGGCATTGCCCCAAACTAACAGCTCTTTTGCCAGCCCTTAAAAGGGCTTTTTGCGGGGCATGCCCAAAGAATTCAGCTCTTTTGCCAGCCCTTAAAATGGCTTTTGGCGGGGCTTTGTCACAAAGTAAACTGCTCTTTTGCCTACAATCTACATCCTCCTACACCGCGGCCACCTATAATAAATGTATTAACCCCTAATCTAATCCCCCTACACCGCCACCAGCTATATTAACTATATTAACCCTAATTATATTAGGGTTAATATAGTTAATATAGTTATTATATTATATATATTAACTATATTAACCCTAATTATATTAGGGTTAATATAGTTAATATCGTTATTATATTATATATATTAAGTATAATAACCCTATCTAACTAAACTGTTATTAAAATAATTCTAATATTAATATTATTAATTAAAATATTCCTATTTAAATCTAAATACTTACCTATAAAATAAACCCTAAGATAGCTACAATATAATTAATAATTACATTGTAGCTATGTTAGGGTTTATATTTATTTTACAGGTAAATTGTTAATTATTTTAACTAGGTATAATAGCTATTACATAGTTATTAACTATTTAATAGCTACCTAGTTAAAATAATTACCCAATTACCTGTAAAATAAATCCTAACCTAAGTTACAAATACACCTACACTATCAATAAATTAAATAAACTACAAATATCTATCTAAAAATACAATTAAATAAACTAAACTAAATTACAAAAACAAACAAACACTAAATTACAAAAAATAAAAAAAAGATTACAAGATTTTTAAGCTAATTACACCTATTCTAAGCCCCCTAATAAAATAATAAAGCCCCCCCAAAATAAAAAAAATTCCCTACCCTATTCTAAATTAAAAAAAGTTCAAAGCTCTTTTACCTTACCAGCCCTTAAAAGGGCCTTTTGTGGGGGCATGCCCCAAAGAAAACAGCTCTTTTGCCTGAAAAAAAAAACACAATTCCACCCCCCAACATTACAACCCACCACCCACATACCCCTAATCTAACCCAAACCCCCCTTACATAAACCTAACACTACCCCCCTGAAGATCTCCCGACCTTGTCTTCACCACACCGGGACGAACTCCTCATCCGATCCGGGCGATGTCTTTATCCAAGCGGCAGCAAAGTCTTCTTCCATCCGGCAGCATCTTCCATCAAACGGCATCTTCAATCTTCATTCGTCGCTCCTCCGACGCGGAGCATCCATCCTGGCCGACGACTGAACGACGAATGAGGTACCGTTAAATGACGTCATCCAAGATGGCGTCCGTCGAATTCCGATTGGCTGATAGGATTCTATCAGCCAATCGGAATTAAGGTAGCAAAATCTGATTGGCTGATTGAATCAGCCAATCAGATTCAAGTTCAATCTGATTGGCTGATTGGTTCCGATAAGATTTTTCTACCTTAATTCCGATTGGCTGATAGAATCCTATCAGCCAATCGGAATTCGACGGACGCCATCTTGGATGACGTCATTTAAAGGTACCTCATTCGTCGTTCAGTCGTCAGCCGGGATGGATGCTCCGCGTCGGAGGAGCGACGAATGAAGATTGAAGATGCCGCTTGATGGAAGATGCTACCGGATGGAAGAAGACGTTGCTGCAGCTTGGATAAAGACATTGCCCGGATCGGATGAGGAGTTCAGCCCGGTGTGGTGAAGACAAGGTAGGGAGATCTTCAGGGGGGTAGTGTTAGGTTTATTTAAGGGGGTTTGGGTTAGATTAGGGGTATGTGGGTGGTGGGTTGTAATGTTGGGGGGTGGTATTGTGTTGTTTTTTTTTCAGGCAAATGAGCAGTTTTCTTTGGGGCATGCCCCCACAAAAGGCCCTTTTAAGGGCTGGTAAGGTAAAAGAGCTTTGAACTTTTTTTAATTTAGAATAGGGTAGGGAATTTTTTTTATTTTGGGGGGCTTTATTATTTTATTAGGGGGCTTAGAATAGGTGAAATTAGCTTAAAAATCTTGTAATCTTTTTTTTATTTTTTGTAATTTAGTGTTTGTTTGTTTTTGTAATTTATTTTAGTTTATTTAGTTGTATTTTTAGATAGATATTTGTAGTTTATTTAATTTATTGATAGTGTAGGTGTATTTGTAACTTAGGTTAGGATTTATTTTACAGGTAATTGGGTAATTATTTTAACTAGGTAGCTATTAAATAGTTAATAACTATTTAATAGCTATTATACCTAGTTAAAATAATTAACAATTTACCTGTAAAATAAATATAAACCCTAACATAGCTACAATGTAATTATTAATTATATTGTAGCTATCTTAGGGTTTATTTTATAGGTAAGTATTTAGATTTAAATAGGAATATTTTAGTTTATAATATAAATTAGATTTATTTAATAAGAATTTAGTTAGGGGTGTTAGAGTTAGATAGAGTTAATATAGTTAATATAAATACTATAGTAACTATATTAACTATATTAACCCTAATATAATTAGGGTTAATATAGTTAATATATATAATGTAATAACTATATTAACTATAATATACTTAGGGTTAATATAGATAATATAGCTGGCGGCGGGGTAGGTAGATTAAATTAGGGGTTAATAATTTTAATATAGATGGCGGCGGTGTAAGGGGCTTACATTAGGGGTTAATACCATTAATATAGGTGGCGGCGGTGTAGGGAGGGCAGGTTATAGGGCAAAAGAGCTGTTAACTTTGGGGCAAAGCTCCGCAAAAGGCCCTTTTAAGGGCTGGTAATAGAGCTTATTACTTTATGGATATTAGATTAGGGGTTAATAATATTAATATAGCTGGCGGCGGTGTAAGGGGTCAGATTAAGGGATAGATCAGGTAGATGGTGGCGGTTTTAGGGGCTCACATTAGGGGATAGATCAGTTAGATGGTGGCGGTTTTAGGGGCTCACAGTAGGGGATAGATCAGTTAGATGGTGGCGGTTTTAGGGGCTCACCGTAGGGGTTAGTTTATGTAGATGGCGGCGGTTTAGGGGTTAAATACTTTATTAGGGATTGCGGCGGGGGATCGCGGTTGACAGGTAGATAGACATTGGTCATGCGTTAGGTTTATTTAGCAGCTAGCTTAGGGAGTTACGGGGCTCCAATAGTCAGCGTAAGGCTTCTTACGGCTGCTTTTTGTGGCGAGGTGAAAATGGAGTAAGATTTCTCCATTTTCGGCACGTAAGTCCTTACGCTGTATATTGGATACCAAACTGCGCTGGTTTGGTATACCTGCCTATGGCCCAAAAAACTACGGGCGACGACAGAAATATACGCGCGTAACTTCTAGGTTACGCCGTATATAGGATACCAAACCCGCGCAAATATTGGCGTCGCCAGCTTTTGCGGGCGACGATTTTTATTGGATCGATCCCCAGGTGTTAGTCCCTTTGAAACAACTTTTCCATCACTTTTGTGGCCAGAAAGAGTCCCTGTGGGTTTTAAAATTCGCCAGTTCGTGAACTTTTGCGGAAGTTCACGTTCGCCGTTCGCGAACGCAAAATTTTAGGTTCGCCACATCACTAGTAGCTATTGGTGTTATTAAACTTTTTTTTAATTCTTGCACATATATACTGTTACTTGTAAATACATTTAGTTATTATATAATTTATGTATGTGTCTGTATCTCTTAAATGATGTTTCGTTCTACACAACCTTAATTATATTGCATACAAAGGACTACTAATTCACCATATTTAAAGTCAAGATGGGCGGAGTTTCAATTCTAAAGTTAATTGAAATGTTAACTCTTTAAATATCTCTTACACTAAGCTTAGGTACACTATACACCCTCTACTGGTGACCTAGTGCATAAAAAATTCACAATAAACAATCACTGCGCATAATGTGTATACACATTAATTTCCGAGAAGAATACAAAACACCTCTTTATAGTTTCTACAGATTTCAAGCAACCTATCTACAAACAAGATTCCCAATGTGTCTCCTTTATATTAGCTGCCATTCTATCTCCCTATTCCTTCCTACTAATTTTAGAGAGTTCAGTTTAAATATCCAAAAACTCTCTCTTTCCTTCAAGAGTTTAGTCCTGTCCCCCCCCCCTCTCCTGGGTCTCTCCACATGCTCAATAATTTGGAATCTCAATTGAGATACCATGTGTCCTGCTTTTATAAATTGATGTGATACAGGGGCCTTCAATACATTCCCTCTTATATTCAATTTATGCTCATTGATTCTGTCCCTTATACTTCTAGTAGACTCCCCTATATACATTTTTGCACATGGACACTTAATTTAAAATATAGCATGGTCTGTATTACATGTATGATTTCTGACCACTCGTCGGGTGATAAAAATACTCACCCTTTATCATGTTGTTGCAATTGCAACACCCAAGACAGGGGTAGCACCCTACTTTAGGGGTAGACAGATATGTCTGTTTCTTTCATTTGTTATAGCCCACATCTGTTCTTGAAATCTGGTTTCTAATATTCCTACTCATACTATAAGCTGGCATGGGTCATTGTTGAAACTCCTCTTTCTGGGGGTTTAAATCCTTCAAGACATTCTAATGTTTGTTAATAATCTTTATGATTCTCTCACTAAAAGCTTTATATTGAGATATAAAAGATAACCTGTTTTTTTTTTCCTGTCTTTTTCTTCCTCTTTCATACACCCCTTAATATAGTGTCTCTAGAGATTTCCTTCACCTTATCAATGTGTTCCTTTATCATTAATTCAGGGTAGCCTCTTTCCCTAAACAATTTTTCCATCTCCTCAAGTCTAGTGTCTACCTTCTCTTTATCAGATACAATCTTTCTCACCCTCAATAACTGGCTTTTAGGTAAGCTTTTAATAAGAGCTGGTGGGTGAGCACTATTATAGTTTAGAAGACTATTTATATCAGTCTCTTTTCTAAACAAGTCAACCTGCAATACTCTACCTTTTTAACAACGCAGTAGTGTCTAAGAAGTCAATTGACTCTTTACTATGGGTCATTTTGAATTTGATGTGTCTTGTTGCACCATTCATATCCCCCAAAAAAGACACTAGAGAGGCCATGTAACCCCCCATATGCAAAATATATCATCTATGTATCTATACCAACACATTCCATATTTCTGAAATAACACATGAGAGTATACAAACTCCATCACTTAGAGGCGGTACTGTGGATTTTTAACTGAATAAATAGCAGACAAGCCTCTAGAGATCACATCTGATGAGGCCCCGTCTTCAACCCTTAGTGGGAGGGGCAAAACGCGTCATGCTCTGAGGAGTCACGAGTGACGTCTCAGCCACGAGGAGGTGAACTAGCTACAACGCTGACACAGACCATGTCCTCTCTGTCGGAAGTGTGCAAACAGCAATTGAAAATGCTGACCCGCTCATAACGACCAACGCAGTGAAACCACTTATACTCACAGGTACTGCAGCCCTGGTGAGTGTTGAAACGAAGTCTGGATATGAGGTGATATGAGGTGAGGTCTGGCTTTGCAAGTCTAGCTTCCCGTTAGAGGGCTGGTCATAAGTGGATTACAAGATCGATACTTTGTTATCATTGAGTATCCATTTTTACCCGATACATTTTACACATTACTTACCAAGTTGTTGACCTCAGGAATTAACCCCAAAGGTACAGATGAATGGTTATCGTTTACAGTCAATTTGGATTCGGAAGTGACTGTAAAACATTGGAAGTTTCTCAGATTTCAGCCAGAGCATGTTTTCTTAACACTTGAGGGCCTGGCTGGGGAACTTTGTTCACCTGTTTCCTCTGCATAGCAATAAAGGAAAATTGCTTTAATCTACACCAGTGCGTGTTTTTACACTTAAGTGCCTGGAAATTTGTGCAATATACGAGACTTCTTATTGTTATATGTGTTAGAGTCTGGGGCCCCATATATTTATTTGGTAGAGTGTTCTTAACTTTATACATGCTTAGTGTGCGTGAGAGTTACTCTAGGTTTTTATCAATTCTCTATATGAGTAGCATACTGCAGTATTCAGTTTAGATTTTGGGTAAAATCACATATTTTTACAGCGGTTGTTGTTATTTTGCCTACTATGCTTTTAATATTGTGTGTGTTGTCTGTTTGGAATTTGGGTGGAGAATAGACAGCCAGAATACTTGTGAATTCCAAGTGTACATATTTAGTAATAAAGCATTAGACCTTTGTGCAGCGTTGGTCCTTCTTTGTTTGAGTAGATATTTAACTCAATCCTTCCTTTGACATTGATAGTGTATTAATTCTTTGGGACTGCTAACACTTAGGAATCTAAGCATTAAATCAATTGTGTAGCACCACAATTTTATTGTTGTTGTTCTATTGGATTCTTAACAGTTGGTTATTTTACACTGTTTCTTTTGTGGGTGCACCTAAATCATATTACTAGTTAATAATTTGGTCAATTATACAGTTTGGACTCATTTTGGAGTTTGGGTAGTTCATTTCTCCACCCTTTGACTGTCTAAATAAGTGCGGTATGGTGTTTAAACTTTCAAAAGGATAGGTGGGAAACTGATATTAGTGAAGCATTCAAACCAGTAATAACTATTGATGAAACAAATATAGATGAGAAAAGTAGTGATGTTTTCTCTGCTTTTAAGGAATACAAAAAGAAAGCCATAAAAGAACTAAAGGTAAAATAGGAACTGGTCAGTTTGCAAAATTATGTAAAAGATGACCTTATCCCAAGAGGTCTTAGAATAAAACTAGACCCAGGAGTAAGTTTAAGAGGTGAAGAAGCTAACAATGATTTTATGGCAAAATGGAATGCTATTCTGACAAGGTGTACTTTAGAACTCATGCAACTAATGATAGATGAGGATGAGAAGCATTTAGAACAACGTAAAGTGGAAACGGTAGCAATGTATGAAAAGGTTAACCTGTATGCTTTAGATCCAGCTTTTGAAAAGTTAAATAAAGATATGCAAAAGAGTTTAGAGAAACTACAGAGTGAGATAAAGTTCAGAAAAAGACGGAAAATAATGAGGGACAAAGATGACTTTAAAGGAGGAAAAATTTATATTTATAGAAATAATAATACAACATGAGCCTCTTATGACTCTGGGACAGATAATTCAGATACTGAGTTAGGTATACAAACCCAAAATATTAGAGAAACTCTAGAAAGTCAGCTCCCTTTAGGAGGAGAACAAAGAGAGGGGGGCAAAGGAAGAGGGGGAGATGGTCATTTACGCAGGAGTTCGAGACAGAGAGGCCGGGAAGGGAGATTCAGGTACAATCAAATGAGTCAAATGACAACAAGAAACCAGCTGAATCAATAGGTTCAATAGGATTAACTGAAGAGAGTTCACAAAGCACCAGTGAACTGACAGTCATTAATCTTTCCTCAGTTAGTTTAAATTTAGCTCATATCAATTTGCTTAAAAAAGGCCTCTCTTTCTGCCCTAACAATCCTTTGGATACATTCGAATTTATAAAGGATCTTAATTTATATGCAAGAAAAATACTGTTTAAAAGAATATGGAAAAATAAGGTTACCATAGATCCTAGCATTTCAGCCTCTGATGCGGCAGCAGTAGATGACTTGGTTTCTTTACTTGATGATCAGAATCCAACTGAGATGCAGAATTTGTATCCTATGAAATCAGGATTCAAACCAAAGTCAAAATTGATGCCCCAGTTGTCATTATCATCAAGCATTCAAACCTTTGTCAAATGCATGAAGCGGATGTAAATAGTATTGGGATAACAGGTATTGTCAGTGATAATCTAAGTAGACAGGAGAATTTAGCTTTAGAGGAACTCACTAGGAGAAAGGACCCGGTGTTCAAGCCGTCGGATAATGGTGGCAACATTGTCATCTTAGATCAAGAGGCATACGTTCGTGAGGTTAGGAGGCAACTCTCCTCTATCGAACAATATGAAGAGGTAACACTTAATATTTACGAAAAATCATGTAATGAATTAACATTTTTGTTAAACCGAGCAAGGGATAGTGGCCATCTAAGTATTAAGTAACATCAAGCTTTAAGCAATCCTTTTCCTGTTCTACCTACATTTTACTGCATCCCTAAGGTGCATAAGAGTTTAAAACATCCTCCGGGACTTCTTGGGCATGATCCGATATATGACGCGGGTTTCAGCGCAAGCATGGAAACCTGCGCCGCCCGTAGTTTTTCTCTTGCACATCGAGCTATCACATATACGGCGCCGACAGTTGCTAAAGTGCCGTAAGTTGGACAAACTAGCGATGTCCGGAAATAAGCGTAAGTACAAATTTCTGGAGTCGCCAGTGACTTACGGCACTTTAGAAACTGCCGCCGCCTAAAAAAACTAACTAAAGTCTTAAATCTCCCGTAACTGTCTAACACGCCTCCCAAAAATAGCCTGACTCGTATACCCCCTATCGGCAATCCCCCCTCTCACTCCTAACAATAAATGTATTAACCCCTAAACCACCGCTCCCGGACCCCGCCGCCACCTATATTATATGTATTACCCCCTAATCTGACCCCCCTACACCGCCACAACCTATCTTATATGTATTACCCCCTAATCTGATCCCCCTACACCGTCGCCACTTATCTTAAATTTATTAACCCCTAATCTGACCCCCCTACACCGCCTCCACCTATCTTAACCCCCTAATGACCGAGGACGTGCAGGGTACATCCTCAAAAAAAAGGCAGTTAACGCCTGAGGACGTACCCTGCACGTCCTCGGTGTGGAAAGCAGCTGGAAGCGATCCTGCTCGCTTCCAGCTGCTTTCCGGTTATTGCAGTGATGCCTCGATATGGAGGCATCCTGCAATAACCTTACATGGCCTTCCGATGCAGAGAGAGCCACTCTGTGGCCCTCTCTGCACCAGACATCGATGGCCGGTATCGTTGGTGGGTGGGAGCCGACTTGGGAGGCAGGTGGGCGGCCGGCCATCGGTGTGCCGTGTGACGTCAAGAGGGGCGGGATCGGGGGCGGGACCATCGGGGGGCGAGCACGGACTCGCGCGCGTGCACGGAGGGTGGCGGGCGGGGGAACCGCTACACTACGGAAAATGATTAAAAAGTAAAAAGTTGCCTAATCCTGTTTGTGCAAAAGCACAAAAAGAGATTGTGGAGGGATGGGGGGTTGGTTTTGTGTGGGGGGAAGCTACACTACAGAAAAGTTAAAAAAATGTAAAACAAAAACATTTTTTCTTCTAAACTGGGTACTGGCAGACAGCTGCCAGTTCCCAAGATGGCGCCCATTTCTAGAGTGGGAGAGTTATAGAGCTGTTTGAGGGGGGGATCAGTGAGGTTGGGGGCTAAGGGGGGATCGTACACAGCAGCATATGTAAATATGCTTTTAAAAAAACACACAAAAAACAAAACAAATATAGCTTTTATTTTAGTACTGGCAGACTTTCTAACAGTACTTAAGATGGCGGGGACAATTGTGGGGTGGGGGAGGGAAGAGAGCTGTTTGGGAGGGATCAGGGGGTCTGATGTTTCAGGTGGGAGGCTGAGCTCTACACTAAATCTAATATTAACCCTGCAAGCTCCCTACAAGCTACCTAATTAACCCCTTCACTTCTAGCCATAATACACGTGTGATGCGCAGCGGCATTTAGCGGCCTTCAAAATACCAAAAAGCAACGCGAAAGCCATATATGTCTGCTATTTCTGAACAAAGGGTATCCCAGAGAAGCATTTACAACCATTTGTGCCATAACTGCACAAGCTGTTTGTAAATGATTTCAGTGAGAAACCTAAAATTGTGAAAAATGTAACGTTTTTTTTTAATTTGATCGCATTTGGCGGTGAAATGGTGGCATGAAATATACCAAAATGGGCCTAGATCAATACTTGGGGTTGTTTACTACACTAAAGCTAAAATTACCCCAAAAAGCTCCCTACATGCTCCCTAATTAACCCCTTCACTGCTGGGCATAATACACGTGTGGTGCGCAGTGGCATTTAGTGGCATTCTAATTACCAAAAAGCAACACCAAAGCCATATGTCTGCTATTTCTGAACAAAGGGGATCCCAGAGAAGAATTTAAAACCATTGGTGCCATAATTGCACAAGCTGTTTGTAAATAATTTCAGTGAGAAACCTAAAGTTTGTGAAAAAAATTTTGAAAAAGTGAACGATTTTTTTTATTTGATCGCATTTGGCAGTGAAATGGTGGCATGAAATATACCAAAATGGGCCTAGATCAATACTTTGGGTTGTCTACTAAAAAAAAATATATACATGTCAATGGATATTCAGAGATTCCTGAAAGATATCAGTGTTCTAATGTAACTAGCGCTAATTTTGAAAAAAAAAAATGGTTTGGAAATAGCAAAGTGCTACTTGTATTTAAGGCCCTATAACTTGCAAAAAAAGCAAAGAACATGAAACATTGGGTATTTCTAATCGCAGGATAAAATTTAGAAACTATTTAGCATAGGTGTTTTTTGGTGGTTGTAGATATGTAACAGATTTTGGGGGTCAAAGTTAGAAAAAGTGTTTTTTTTTTCAATTTTTCCTCATATTTTTTTATAGTAAATTATAAGATATGATGAAAATAATGGTATCTTTAGAAAGTCCATTTAATGGCGAGAAAAACGGTATATAATATGTGTGGGTACAGTAAATGAGTAAGAGGAAAATTACAGCTAAACACAAACACTGCAAAAATGTAAAAATAGCCTTGGTCCCAAACGGACAGAAAATGGAAAAGTGCTGTGGTCATTAAGGGGTTAAATTCATTAACCCCTAATCTGATCCCCTACACTGCCACAGCCTATTTTATATGTATTACCCCCTAATCTGATCCCCCTACACCGCCGCCACCTATCTTAAATTCATTAACCCCTAATCTGATCCCCCTACACCGCCGCCACCTATCTTAAATTCATTAACCCCTAATCTGATCCCCCTACACCGCCGCAACCTATCTTATATGTATTACCCCCTAATCTGATCCCTCTACACTACTGCCACCTATCTTAAATTCATTAACCCCTAATCTGATCCCCGTACACCGCCGCACCTATCTTATATGTATTAACCCCTAATCTGAGCCCCCTACACTGCCGCCACCTATCTTACATTTATTAACCCCGAATCTGAGCCCCCTACAACACTGCCACCTATCTTACATTTATTAACCCCAAATCTGAGCCCCCTACATCGCCGCCACCTATATTAAATATATTACCCCCTAAACCTAAGTCTAACCCTAACACCCCCTAACTTAATTATTTAAATAAATCTAAATAATATTAATATTATTAACTAAATTATTCCTATTTAAAACTAAATACTTACCTATAAAATAAACCCTAAGATAGCTAAAATATAATTAATAATTACATTGTAGCTATTTTAGGGTTTATATTTATTTTACAGGTAACTTTGTATTTATTTTAACTAGGTAGAATAGCTATTAAATAGTTAATAACTATTTAATAGCTACCTAGTTAAAATAATTACAAAATTACCTGTAAAATAAATCCTAGCCTAAGTTACCATTACACCTAACACTACACTATCAATAAATTAATTAAATAAACTACAATTATCTAAACTAAAATACAATTAAATAAACTAAACTATATTACCAAAAAAACAAACACTAAATTACAAAAAATAAAAAAATACAAGAATTTTAAGCTAATTACTCCTAATCTAAGCCCCCTAATAAAATAAAAAAGCCCCCCAAAATAATAAAATTTCCCTACCCTAAACTAAATTACAAAAGTAATCAGCTCTATTTCCAGCCCTTAAAAGCTCTTTTACCTGTAAAAAAAAAAAGAAGAACCCCCCCATTATAACCCACCAACCACACACCCCTACTCTAAAACCCACCCGATCCCCCCTTAAAAAAACCTAAGTCTAAACCCCAAGTGGTCCTTACCTGTCCTGAAGACCGTCGGAGAAGGTCCTTTTCCAGGCGGTGAAGTCTTCTTCCAAGCGGCAACCTCTTCTTCTTCCAGGAACCAGCTGGTGTTGAAGACCGATGACCGCAGAGCTGAAGACCGTCCACTCTGGAACTGAAGACCAGTGATGCTGGAACTGAAGATCGACGACGCTGGAACTGAAGATCGAGGAGCCATGGAGCGTGGAGGATCCTCTTCATACGATCTCCGCCGTACACTGAATAGGAATTCATGGTACGCGATTATCAATGGCGTCCCTTGAATTCCTATTGGCTGATTTGAGCCTTCAAATTCAAATCAGCCAATCGGATGAGAGCTACTGTAATTCTATTGGCTGATTTGAATAGCCAATAAAATGTCAGTAGCTCTTATTCTATTGGCTATTCAAATTAGACTTCACCACCTGGAACAGGACCTTCTCCACCGGTCTTCAGGACAGGTAAGGACCACTTGGGGGTTAGACTTTTTTTAAGGGGGGATCGGGTGGGTTTTAGAGTAGGGGTTTGTGGGTGGTGGTTTGTAATGGGGGGGTTGTTCTTTTTTTTACAGGTAAAAGAGCTGATTACTTTGGGGCAATCCCCACAAAAGGCCCTTTTAAGGGCTGGTAATGGAGCTGATAACTTTTGTAATTTAGTTTAGGGTAGGTAAATTTTATTATTTTGGGGGGGGATTTATTTTATTAGGGGGCTTAGATTAGGAGTAATTAGCTTAAAATTCTTGTAATCTTTTTTTTATTTTTTGTAATTTATTGTTTGTTTTTTTGTAATATAGTTTAGTTTATTTAAATGTATTTTAGTTTAGGTAATTGCAGTTTATTTAATTAATTTATTGATAGTGTAGTGTTAGGTGTAATGGTAATTTAGGTTGGGATTTATTTTACAGGTAATTTTGTAATTATTTTAACTAGGTAGCTATTAAATAGTTATTAACTATTTAATAGCTATTGTACCTAGTTAAAATGAATGCAAAGTTACCTGTAAAATAAATATAAACCCTAAAAGAGCTACAATGTAATTATTTATTAGCTATCTTAGGGTTTATTTTATAGGTAAGTATTTAGTTTTAAATAGGAATAATTTAGCTAATAATATTAATATTATTTAGATTTATTTAAATAATTAAGTTAGGGGGTGTTAGGTTTAGACTTAGGTTTAGGGGGTAATATATTTAATATAGGTGGCAGCAGTGTAGGGGGCTCAGATTAGGGGTTAATAAATGTAAGATAGGTGGCGGCAGTGTAGGGGGCTCAGATTAGGGGTTAATACATATAAAATAGATGGTGGTGGTGTAGGGGGCTCAGATTAGGGGTTAATAAATGTAAGATAGGTGGCAGCAGTGTAGGGGGCTCAGATTAGGGGTTAATAAATGCAAAATAGGTGGCGGCAGTGTAGGGGGCTCAGATTAGGGGTTAATAAATGTAAAATAGGTGGCGGCGGTTTAGGGGGCTCAGATTAGGGGTTAATACATATAAGATAGGTTGCGGCGGTGTAGGGGGATCAGATTAGGGGTTAATAAATTTAAGATAGGTGGCGGCGGTGTAGGGGGATCAGATTAGGGGGTAATACATATAAAATAGGTGGCGGCTGTGTAAGGGGATCAGATTAGGGGGCAATATATTTAATGTAGGTGGCGGCGGTGTAGTGGGATCAGATTAAGGGTTAATACATTTAAGATAGGTACGGCGGTGTAGGGGGGTCAGATTAGGGGGTAATACATATAATATAGGTTGCGGCAGGGTCCGGGAGCGGCGGTTTAGGGGTTAAACACTTTATTAGGTATTGTGGTGGGGGATTGCGGTTGACAGGTAGATAGACATTGCGCATGCGTTAGGTGTTAGGTTTTATTTTGCAGGCAGTTTAGGGAGTTACGGGGCTCCAATACTCAGCATAAGGCTTACTACACTTGCATTTTGTGGCGAGGTGAAAATGGAGTAAGATTTCTCCATTTTCTCCAAGTAAGTCCTTACGCTGTATATTGGATACCAAACTGCTCGGGTTTGGTATATCAGTCTATGGGGCAAAAAACTACGGGCAAAGGGTGAAATACACGAGCGTAACTTCTAGGTTACGCCGTATATGTGATACCAAACCCGCGCAAAATTTGGCGTCGACGGCTTTTGCGGGCGACATTGCATATCGGATCGGGCCCCCTATTGTTATATGTGTTAGAGTCTGGGGCCCCATATATTTCTTTGGTAGAGTGTTCTTAACTTTATACATGCTTAGTGTGCGTGAGAGTTACTCTAGGTTTTTATCAATTCTCTATATGAGTAGCATACTGTAGTATTAAGTTTAGAATTTGGGTAAATCACATATTTTTATAGCGGTTGTTGTTATTTTGCCTCCTATGCTTTTAATATTGTGTGTGTTGTCTGTTTGGAATTTGTGTGGAGATTAGAATAGACGGCCCAGAATCCTTGTGAATTCCAAGTGTACATATTTAGTAATAAAGCATTAGACCTTTGTGCAGCCTTGGTCCTTCTTTGTTTGAGTAGATATTTAACTCAATACTTCCTTTGACATTGATAGTGTATTAATTCTTTGGGACTGCTAGCATTTAGGAATCTAAGCATTAGATCAATTGTGTAGCACCACAATTTTATTGTTGTTGAAATATAGAAAATCCCTTTAGCTATTTATTATTAGAATACTACAACAAACATAATAATTGCCATAGAAATTTCCAGCATGTGATGTGTTTTTAATTTTCTGTAGTCAGCGGACCTTACAAATCTGCTGCCTAATACGTTATTTTAACTTTTGAATTGTATTTGCAATTACAGTATTTAGTAAAAGTTGACGGCTAGATTACGAGTTGTGCGTTAGGGTAAAAAAGCATCGTTAAGAGGTCCTAACGCTGCTTTTTTACGCCCGCTGGTATTATGAGTCTTAAAGGTTTAGGGTCACCGCACACTTCTTTGGCCTTACCGCAAAATGACTTACGTAAACTTCATAAAGTCTTTTTTCTATGGGACTTCCATAGCGCCGGTATTACGAGTCTATCCTGGGAGGCCAAAAAGTGAGCGGTACACCCTCTACCTCCAAGAACCGTAACGCATTTTAAAGTCGGTAGTTATGAGTTTTACACTACAACGCCATAATATAAAACTCATAACTAAAGTGCTAAATAGTACACTAACACCCATAAACTACCTATTAGCCCCTAAACCGAGGCCCTCCCACATCGCAAACACTATAATAAAAATTTTAACCTCTAATCTGCCACTCCGGACACCGCCGCCACCTACATTATATTTATAAACAACTAATCTGCTGCCCCCAACATCGCCGACACCTACATTATATATATTAAGCCCTAATCTGACACCCCCGACATTGCTGCCGCTATGTTAAATGTATTAACCCCTAAACCTAAGTCTAACCCTAACCCTAACACCCCCTAACTTAAATATAATTACAATAAATCTAAAGAAAATGACTATTATTAAAATTAAATACTTACCTATAAAATAAACCCTAAGCTAGCTACAATATAACTAATAGTTACATTGTAGCTATCTTAGGGTTTATTTTTATTTTACAGGCAAGTTTGTATTTATTTTAACTAGGTAGAATAGTTATTAAATAGTTATTGAAGAAGAATAGAGAGAGGGCGCCACAATAGCGTGATATCGTCTGGAATGCAGGTACAGATAAAAGTAGGTATTATGCTTACCAGATGGTGTGGCACTGTACTATGACCAGTGCAAGATAGCAGGCTAGCACTTAACAGTGGCTAGTACACTGTAGGAGCCAGGCTCCAAAGGCACTTGTCCTAGTTGCAACTTGGTGTTTATCTCCTGTTGTCTGGACTTCAGGTGCTGCAAAGGAGTAATCTTATGTGTGTTGTTCAGTTGGTATGTATGAACCACAACACAGACAACTTCAAATAAAAATGACTTTTAATATTTTATGACGCGTTTCTCAACCTACAGGGGTTGTTTCATCAGATAAAAAAGTGAATGTCATCATTAACAATTGTTGCAATTTATACACATTTGTGTATCAAAAGAGGAAGTTGTCATCAAATATGTAATCCAATAGAAAAACATTTGTGTGCATTCAGCTGTGGAACCAACACAGGATCCCAGCTGTTACAATTTAAAAATGTGGACTAATTTGCAAGGTTGTATATATATGAGAATCTAAACTTTAACCTGTTAGTTGCAAAATGAAAATAAGTGAAATAAAACAATCTTGTCACTTTGTGTTTACTGCCATTTATTACATATATAACCTCACTAAATTGTTTGTTATAATAGATGCTATTCATTTGCATTTAAAAGATAATATATTTGGTTAAAAATGTTGGCAGATAAAAAGTGTGTGTGTTGGAAGTAAAGTAATTCATAATACAATTCTGAATGGGAGACAGAGTTTTAAACCTGTTGTTTATATTTAAGCATATGGAAAATGTTAAATCCTTGTAGAAGATAGAAAGTGTGTATGTGGGAAGTAAAGTAATTTATAATCAAAATATAAATGGGAAACTAAGTTTTGAACCTGTTGTTTGTATTTAAGCATATGAAAAATGTTAAATTCTTGTAGAAGATGGATGCTTGTATAGATTGTCACTTTGTTTACTTTAATAGTTATTGTATAAACATGTATTAATTTGTGTGGTGAACTCTATTCTTTATAAATTATGTATATATATGTATTTAAAAAAGAAGATAAAAAGAGGAAGAAAATGTGTGTATGTCAAAAATAAAAAAAATGTAAAAAAATGATATAATTCATTGAATCTAGATAGGAATCTGATCATCTAACCTGTTGTTTGCATTGTGAATATGAAAATTAAAGATTTTGTATTAGAAATAGCTATTTGTATAGCCCCAAAGTGATTAGTTATAGTGGGTTGATGCATGTTTGAACTCAATAAAATATTTTAATAGAATAAACATTCTAAATCTAGAAAATATGTTTGTACATTGTGATGCCTATACACAAAATAAATTGTTCAATGAACAGGAAAATTTAAGTGTATGTATATCCATGCACACATAATTATAAGAAAAAAAACCCTTCTCCTTGTAAAATGACTGTGTGTGTGTGCTTATATATATACATATTGTACATGTGTGTGTGTACAATATGTGTGTGTGTGTGCTTATATATATACATATTGTACATGTGTGTGTGTACAATATGTGTGTGTGTGTGTGTATATGTACTGTATGTATATATGTATATGTGTGTATGTGTATATGTATACATGTGTGAATGTATATGCATATGTGCGTGTACACACACACACACACAAAAACAAATGTGTGTACGTGTGTGTGTGTACACTTATATGTAATGAAATATGAAATATTGGAAATCAGTACTTGGTCTCACTCCCTTCACCTCAAGTAAGGACAATGGTAATGCCATTTGGGAGTGTTGTTTTAACCTATTTGCCTATTTAATAACTACCTAGCTAAAATAAATACAAAAGTACCTGTAAAATAAAACCTAACCTAAGTTACACTTATACCGTTAGCGTTGGCATACTGCAGCTGAACCACAATAATTTGACCCACTCAACGTTTACATTCTACTATTATTGACGTCACGTTATATTTCTACAAGTCACTTTGGAGGAAACACTACTGGATTCACTTACATATAACCGGTTGAACATTTGAACATTTTTTATGTACGCCAATTTTTGTGAACACTATTTTTTGTGAATGCTATTTTTCTTTTTTGTGAATGCTATTTTTCTTTGTTGAAAGCTATTGTGTGCACTCAATCACTCACTTAGGTTGTTTATATTATTGAATGTACATGTCCTTCTAACTCCTCATCACTGGCTCACTAAGTCAGCGTCACATGCTATACTCCATTGGATATTTTTAGATATTTTTAGATTTGTTTATTATATATATATATTTTTTGTACTTTAGCTATTTTAATTTAATTTAGGTAATTGTATTTAATTTAGTTAATTTATTTAATTATAGTAAAGAGTTAGGTGTTAGTGTAACTTAGGTTTTATTTTACAGGTACTTTTGTATTTATTTTAGCTAGGTAGTTATTAAATAGTTAATAACTATTTAATAACTATTCTACCTAGTTAAAATAAATAAAAACTTGCCTGTAAAATAAAAATAACCCCTAAGCTAGATACAATGTAACTATTAGTTATATTGTAGCTATTTTAGGGTTTATTTTATAGGTAAGTATTCGGGCCAGCTGTATGATGCGCTGTGTGAAACAAACAGACCCGCTCAGAAGAGCACAGAGAGCAGGTCTGTAAAACAGCCGGTTTTTTTTTTCTAAATTTAAAAGGTATATTATGTTTTACAAAGTTTGGCTAATATAATGTTATATAATTCTGCACTATGTCCAGAATTATATAACATTATTTTTAAGGTTTACTGACACTTTAAGTATATAAACTGTGATATCTGAGTATAATCCCTGCACCATTGCTTCAACATGAAAAGCTGAAGAGGTCTCATATGAAAATGAGCAAAAGGGATCGCGTCCGATGCTGCAATCATAAGACCTAAAACTTCCATGCACATAGCCACTGAAGGGAATGATAGAGACTGAAGGTTTAGACAAGCTAACACTCACTTCATTCGTCTCTTGTCTGTCAAAGAAAGAGTCATGGACACTGAATCTATCTGGAAACCTAAAAAGGTGACCTTTGTCTGACGAATCAAGATACCCTTTTGTAAATTGATCTTGCAACCATGTCTTTGAAGAAATGACACAAGTTGCTTCGTGTGAGATTCTGCTAAATGAAAAGATTGAGCTAGTACCAAAATATCGTCCAAATAAGGAAACACTGCAATACCCTGCTCTCTATTACAGATAGAAGGGCACAGAGAACCTTTGAAAAGATACTCGGAGCTGTCGCTAAGCCAAACGGAAGAACAACAAATTGGTAATGCTTGTCTATAAAAGAGAATCTCAGAAACCAATAGTGGTCTGGGTGAATCGGAATATGAAGATAAGCATCCTGTAAGTCTATTGTGGACATGAAATGCCCTTGCTGAACAAAAGGCAGAGTAGTCCTTATAGTCACCATCTTGAAAGTTGGGACTCTTACAAAACATGTTTGTTGAAACATGAGGAAGAAAGAATCTTATTCTGAAACCTATTTGATACCCCTGAGAAACAATATCCTGAATCCACTGATTTTGGACAGAATCTGCCCAAATGTCTTGAAACAATTTCAATCTGCTCCCCACCAGTTGAACTGGTTTGAGAGCTGCACCTTCATGCAGTCTTAGGGGATGTATTTGGTTTCTTATAAGGCTTGGATTTATTCCAATTTGTGGATGGTCTCCAATTGGAACCAGAGGCCTTAGGAGTGTTTTTTTGTTCCTTACTCTGACGAAAGGAACAAAAACGAATGTGAGCTTTAAATTTACCCTTAGATTTCTTATCTTGGGGCAGAAAAACTCCCTTACCCCCAGTGATAGAGGAGATAATAGAACCAATTGAGAACCAAATAAATTATTACCTTGAAAAGATAAAGATAGTAATCTAGATTTAGACACCATATCAGCATTCCATGATATAAGCCATAAAGTTCTTCTAGATAGAATAGCTAAAGACATATATTTAATATCAATCTTAATAATATCAAATATAGCATCACAAATTAAATGATTATCATGTTGAAGTAAAAGAACAATACTAGACAAATCAAGATCTGATAACTGCTAGACTAGATTGTCCAACCAAAAAGTTGAAGCAGCAGCAACATCAGCAATAGAAATAGCAGGCCTAAGAATATAGCCAGTATGTAAATATGCCTTCCTAAGATAAGATTCAATCTTCCTATCTAAGGGATCCTTAAAAGAAGTACTATCTTCCATAGGAATAGTAGTATGTTTGGCCAAAGTAGAAATAGCCCCATCAACTTTAGGGACTTTTTCCTAAAGCTCCAAATTGGACACAGGTAAAGGATACAATTTTTTAAACCTAGAAGAAGGATTAAAAGAAGTACCAAACTTAGACCATTCCTTAGTAATCATATTAGAAATAGAATCTGGAATAGGAAAAACTTCAGAAGTAACCTCAGAAGTTTTAAAAACAGAATTCAAATGTTTGCTATTCTTGTTATCAAGAGGACTAGATTCCTTAATACCCAAAAGTAAACAATACTTCCTTTAACAAAGAATAGATATATTCCATCTTAAAAAGAAAGGATGATTTATCAATTTCAGAGTCTGGAGTAGGATCCTCTGAGCCAAAGAAATCCTCATCATCAGAAAATACTTCAGTATGCTGTTGATCAATACAAACTTCATCAGAATTAAAAGAGGTAGAGAGAGACATTTTACGTTGATTTGAAGGCGGAATAGCAGTCATAGCCTTCTGTATGACTGCAGCAATATAATCTTTTATATCTACAAGAATATCATGAACATTCGACTTTAAAGGTTTAACAGTTGATGTATTTGTACATATAGAAACATTATCAGCATGAAACAATTTTTCATAACAAGTGCTACATACTTGAGCTGAAGAAGGAAGATCAGCCAATTTATAACATACATACTTAGCTTTGGTAGATTTGATTTCAGGCAACTTTGTTCCTACAGTAACATCAGAGGCAGGATCAGTTTGAGACATCTTGAAAAATGCAATAAAAAATAAAAAATAACGCGTCAGCAGTAGTGACCACCACCCAGTGCTGTACCTCAGTATGCTGTAACAAGTGTTGTTGCTATTTTAACTGAATAAAACTTGGATTGAGATTTACAAGATTCCGGATCCTCTTATTTCTTTCTCTACATATTTGCAATCTAACCAGCAAGGAGATTCCGGTATTACTAAGTTACCTATTGCACCTGATTCCATTGATCCATCGCAGTCAGTCGGACGGATACGAGCGGTGCAAGGGAAGTGATGTCACACGCTCAGTGGAACGGAGCACAGACACGCTTACACGGATGGAATCACAGGCAGCGTCGGCTTGAGGAGGGGAGCGGACGAAAGGAACCGGAGACCTACAGGAGGCGAGAAGGGTTCATTCCTCCCCTAGGACTGAGCACCGGACACCTGTGACAAGTGAGTCCTACGTATATATACATACATGTACTTGTTTCCTAATCTAATGGAGCATGCAAGCACATTGTGACTGTGTTTATAAGACTGCATGGTGTTTGATGGCAAGGAGCGGGAGACTGTCTATTTACGGAAGGGAGAATTAACTTTTTGCTTTAACTGAAACTGTTAGACTGCAAAGGGAAATAAACATAGACCTGACTCATGGCAAATATATGCAATATATATTTAAAACTTTAAAATATAAAGTGCCAAACATAGCTGAGAGTGTCTTAAAAAAAACAGTACTGAAACATATCAGCAGAGGTAATGGTAGAGGAGTAAAATGTTGATCTGTAAAGGGAGGTGGCAGATAAATCCCCATGCATAAATTTACAGAGAGCCTTAAAATAGATTTCCCATAGGTGAAAACATGGCATAATTAGGCAGATACTCCCTTCATATCCCTCAGACATGGAGGCCAATTTAACAAATGTCTTGCAGTCCTGATCCGACAGTGCAGATCAGGTCTACAAGACATCGCTGAATGCGGAGAGCAATACGCTCTTCGTATTCAGCATTGCCCCAGCAGCTCACAAGAGCTGCAGGTGCAACACCACCCCCTGCAGACTCGTGGCCAATGGGCCGCCAGCAGGGAGTTGTCAATCAACCCGATCGAGCACGATTCCTGTCTGCCTCATCAGAGCAGGCGGACAGGGTTATGGAGCAGCGGTCTTTGTGACCACTGCTCCATAACTTGTGTTTCTGGCGAGTCTGAAGACTCGCCAGAAATACGGCTGTCAAGCTCCGTTCGGAGCTTGATAGATAGGCCCCAAACACTGTACTTAGAGAGGAACTGGGCCTTAAAATGCTTAGAAGTGCCTTTCACAGAAGAAATCAATCACAACTTGCTTCATCATCCTCCAACAAAGGCAACGTTTGTAAAACAGAAGTATGAGTGAGGTGGGAGATGTAGTTATAGGCATTTTGAGGTTTGGGAAACTTTACCTCCTCCAGGTAGGAATGTATATCCCATACGTCACTAGCTCATGGACGTTTGCCACTTACATGTATGAAAGAGTTTTTTTCCCCCTGAGTTTATGAAATAATAGAAGGGCATAAAACAAAAATAACTTTGAACTATTTCACTTTTTTTGGAGCTCACTTAAATTTTTACTATAAACACTGGGCCAGATTGCGAGTGAGCGCAAACTTTTGAAAGCGAGTGACAAGGGGTTTATCACAGGTTTTTTGCTTGTGAGGCTTATTGCTCGTATTACAAGTGGAAAGTAAACGTAATCAATTGAACACAATCTTGTTTTATGCTAGAATGATTCCACATCTTCAGAGCTCTGGTTAACTGTTTTACAAAATTAAAAAATGTCACAAAGCACATCAAAAATACATTGCAAATTTCACTTACACTCATAAAAACACTATCCAATAAAAATGATTCAAAAAAGTATTGCACAAAAAAAGTTATAGGGGCTCAAAATATGAGGTCGCAGAGGCTAGAAAAAAAAAGCCAGACAAAGGGCTTTCACATAGAGGTACATACTGTACATATACATCTATAAAGATATATACAGGTGGCCCTCGGTTTACGCCGGTTCAATTTGCGCCGTTTCAGAATAACAACCTTTTTTTCAGTCATGTGCAGTAATTGAAATAGCCAGTAGGTGGAGCTGTCCGCTTGTTTTGCAGTAAAGTTATGGAACTTAACAGGTCTGAAATTGATCTGTGTACACAGAACAGACATTAGCTATCGAGCAGCCACTTCCCTATTATCTTCCTGTCCAACTGCTTGAGGTGAGGGTGCCTAACTGCTTATTAATCACTGCAGATTGAAATGCATAGAATAGATGCAGACCCAAAATTATCTAACATACTAACTATGCAGAGAACTGATTGCAGACAAATGCAAGTAAAAAAACTTTTTGTTCATTAAACTTAGTTTGATGATGATGCAGTCTGTTGTGCAATTATTTTATTAGGTTCTGTTAGCAAATGTTTTTGCTTATTAAACTTAGTTTGATGATGATACAATCTATATTATTAGGTTTATAATGCGGTTTAGGATTTAAAGTCTTCATTTCAAAGCTTTAAAAATAATGTATTAGGTGTTACTTATGACAATTTTGAGAGGGGCCTGGAACCTAACTCCCTCACTTCCCATTGACTTACATTATAAACTGGGTTTCAATTTACAACGGTTTTGATTTACAACCATTCCTCCTGGAACCTAACCCCAGCGTAAACTGAGGGCTACCTGTATATACATATATATAGTGACAAGATGCATTTTGTTTCCTGTCTTGGGACTTTCCATTGCCACACAGTCTTTTAGTGAATAAGTTTCCACACACACAGTAATGGAGGTCAAGCGGCAGTATGCCTGTTTATTTTGCACGTCACAGGCAATTCAAATGAAAACAGCAGCAAAATATAAAAAAAAATCCTGCCCGTCTAGGCACTAACTAAACATACAGCAACTGTATCTATTTAGTGTCAGTCAGCTAGTCTAGAACTGATAAAACTAACATAAAACAAAAAAGGTAAAGGCAAACGATTTTTACCTTAATGTATAGGGCCTTCAAACAGCAGACAGCTGCTCCTCTTTCCTGCAGTGAGGAAGTGAAGGCCCTGACCTAAATCAGACTTCAGGCTTAATAGTAGCATGATTACACACCTGTGTGCTGCTGCAGTGTGTGAGAAACTGATCAGCTTCAAATCCTGGGCTGGAACCTAAAGTAACCAAGCAATGCGACAGAATTATTTTCCTCACATATCTGCCTTCTATGACAAAGCCCATCTTTTGGGATTCCCATCCGACTAAATATATGTACTAGTTCTTTTGCTATGGATTTAGAGTTCTTACGAAGAGGTAGAGCCTCTGGATAAAGTGTAGCATAGTCTAAGACCACTAATATATACTGGTGTCCTCTAGCTGATTTTGGTAAAGGCCCCACTATATCCATAGCAATCTGGTCAAAAGGAAACATCAATTATGGGCAGTGGAATTAACGGACTACGAAACACCTTAAATGGGGCTGTGTACTGACATTCACGACATGAAGAGTAATAATTTGTTAGATCAGCCATTATTCCTGGCCAGTAAAACCTCCTAAAGATTATTTCTTTTGCTTTTTCTACTCCTAGGTGTCCTCCTAGTAAATGGCTATGAGAGAGATTTGATAGTATTTTTAAACACATTTAGTACAAGTAACTGCCTAATTACATCTGCTCCTTTTTTTATCAATTCGATATAGCAAGTTATTAGATATTTAAAAGTGTGGAAAAGTAAGTAGCCTTTCTGGTTCCTGTACTACTCCATTTGTGACTTAAACATTCTTCCAAGGTGGGCCAACTCAGTTTCAGGACTATCATCTGGGTTGTTTCCATCAGAACTTAAATTCTCTCTCAATAGAGTAGTCATGGGGAACAGAACCTTAGCCTTCTTTTTATTTTCTACAACTTCTTCCACTATGTCAACCTCTGAGAATGGGAAGTCCTTCCAAGACACAACTTCCTTTTCAACAATTTTTCTCCCAGACTGTTTTACATTTTCTAACAGAGCCCAAAAATCAATAAACTTTGGAAAATCTCTTCCAATAATAACATCATGTGGTAGTCGGGGTAATACACTCACACTGAAATGTATAGACCCAAAATTGGTCCCAAACTCAACTTCAGTTGTGGGATTTTCTCAGGTATCGCCGTGAACCCAAATAATTTTCAATTTCTTTGTGTGATCAATTTGGTAGTGTGGTATAAGACTTTCTAAGACTAAAGTTACTACACTTCCTGAATCAAGTAAAGCTTTAACTCTTCTTTTGTTTATCATGACTGTACACAAGGGATGACTATTTAGATACCCGTCAGTAAGTATTAGAGAATTCTTTAAGGGCTGACAACAATGAGTAAGGAGTTGCTTCTTTACTTGCATTGGTTCTATCTGTAGAGGACACTCATATTAAAAAAATGGCCTGTTTTGTGACATTTAAAACACTTTATCAAAGAGTTCTGGACATTTTAGCCCCTTTAACATAGTCAGTAGACTGGTAATGATTTCTGGCACCCTGGAATTTAGTGTGTGGCTCCTCCATTCCTTTTCGTTTTACTACAGTCTTGCAAACTTTAGTGGATCCATGAGCCCTCGGGTTGGTGCGCTGTTTAGTATGAGTTGGCATTTACATTTTTCCAACTGCAATATACCTCTCTACCAGGGCAACCAGTTCCTCGGCACTATGGGGATCACAGTGACCCCCCCCCCCCAGCTGCAAAGACGTATTGATAGACTTCTCAGGAATCTGTCCATTACTAAAATTTCAACAATACGGCTGGATGTGTTGCTTTCCAGTTGCAACCATTTTTGAATGAGGTGAATAAGGTGAAACATTTGAGACCTCACTGATGTGTCAGAACAGAATGTCCAAGTATGGAATCTCTTGGCACGTACTGCTGTTGTCACTCCAAGTCATGCAATAATCTCTGCCTTTATTTTAGGGTAATCATTGGCCTGTGCTGGCTCAAGCTCATAATATGCTTTTTGGGGTTCCCCAGTCAGGAAAGGGGCTAAGAGGCTGGCCCATTGCACAATTGGCCACCCCTCTCTCTCTGTAGTACATTCAAAAGTCAATAACAATGCCTCTATGTCATCATCAGGTGCCATCCTTTGTAGATAATGACTTGATTGGACATGTTTGGCTCCTGGGGTTATTGCCTCAGCAGTTCCTTCAAGTCTTTCTTACAAAGACCGGAGCTCCTGTTGTACAGTCAGAGTGGCCTTCCTCTGTTCAACCAAAACTAGCTGACTTGCTTCTGCTTGTGCAATCATAATCTGTTGCACAAGAGCTTCTGTGCTATCATTTTGAGTCTTAGTTAGTGCAGCAACCCCCTCTGCCTGGACCAGGGCCAACTGTTGTAAGGCAGCAATAGTCTCAGTGGTTTTCACATTTGCCTCTTGTTAGATGGCTGTGGAGTGCAGTATTGTTTTAAAAAAAGTCCTCCATTTTATTAACAGAGAAAACATTCATGCCCTCAGACCTTCCATGCAGCTTTGCCTTTATTCTCCACCATATGTGACAAGATTCCTTTTGTTTCCTGTATATATATTTATATGTATTTACCAACATAAATACAGATGTATACATATGTATGCCTTGGCGCCCTTTGCAGTTATGTAGATGAAAATATGTAAAAACATATTTAAGCAATATTCATATTTAAATAAAGGTAATACTACATTGTGAACTAAAATACCATCATATACAGTATATGTAGAAATATGTGTTTATGAATACATAGAACAAAGTCTGTTATGTGAAGAATATTGGAATGTAAACAATTCATATTTCCATGTTGGGTTAGCGCACTTGAGAATATGCGATCGGGTTTGCACGACAGTAGGGTATTATGTTTCTTTCCACTTTTTTTGCTCCATTGACTCACAATAAGATTGCAACCCGTCGAGAGCAAAAAGCTTACTTCTAGAGCATTAATTAGTGCTCCACTTGTAATCTGGCCCAAAGTGTTTGTATTGCTATATAGAAGTTATGCAAGTTAAAGTCATTGAATATTTTGAAAATCAAATTGCTAAATGAACTACTATGTACAGAATATATATATTTTGTTAAGTATTATATTGTACTAGAGTTGTCTTGCCCCAGAAAGGCATGGCAAACCCTTACTAAGCTACAATGCTTTAAACATCAACATATTAAAACAAAATATTAAACAATATTAGATTGTAATAAAAAATGTTTAATTATGTGTTATAAAAAATATTTGCAATACACATTCATTATTTATTTTGTTCTATTTTCCAGTAAGTTAACTTTAAAAATTGTTGTTTTTGTAAATTCCACTGTTCCCATGAAGTAATGGGTGCCCCCATGTTTGAACTTTTACCATTATCTGTTTACCATTATCTGTTTCCCCTCCTGAAGACAATTAGAGACAGATATAAACATTTAATAAAAGAGACTGTCCAAACAAGGCTGTGTGGAATTTAGGATTACTTAAAGGGACAGTCTAGTACAAAATAAACTTTCATGATTCAGATAGGGCATGTCATTTTAAACAATTTTCCAATTTACTTTTATCACCAATGTTGCTTTGCTCTCTTCGTATTCTTAGTTGAAAGCTAAACCTAGGAGGTTAATATGCAAAATTCTTAAACCTTAAAGGCCACCTCTTCACTGAATAAATGTTGACAGTTTTTCACCACTAGAGAGTGTTAGTTCATGTGTGTCATTTAGATAACATTGTGCTCACACAAGTGAAGTTACCTAGGAGCCAGCACTGATTGGCTAAAATGCAAGTCTGTCAAAAGAACTGAAATAAGGGGGCAGTTTGCAGAAGCATAGATACATGGTAATTACATAGGTAAAAAGTTTATTAATATAACTGTGTTTGTTATGCCAAACTAGTGAATGGGTAATGAAGGGATTATATATCTGTTAAAACAATAACAATGCTGGTGTAGACTGTCCCTTTAAAATGGATTCCACACAGCTTTATTTGCAGAAACAGAGATAAATTGAAAACTAGCTCAAACATGGCAGAGCGTATTACTTTATCGGAACAAAAGTACTTTATAAAAACTAAACATTTATATTTTCAATAATTAACTTAACAATATTTAAGCAACCAATATAATTGTAAAAATACATCTAAATATTATTCTCAGGTTTGTGTGTGCTTTGAATACATCATTAGGTCTAGTCTGTGTTTAACATCCCTTTCATTTTTTTTAGGTACATTAAACCCAAAAATGTTCTTTCATGAGTCAGATAGAGAATACAACTTTAAACAACTTTCCAATTTATTTCTATTATCTAATTTGCGTCATTCTTCAGATATCCTTTGATGAAGAAATAGCAATGCACATGGGTGAGCCAATTACAAGAGCATCTATTTGCAGCCACCAATCAGCAGCTACTGAGCCTACCTAGATATGCTTTCAGCAAAGGAAAGCAAGAGAATGAAGCATATTAGATAATAGAAGTACATTAGAAAGTTGTTTAAAATGGATTTTTCTATCTAAATCATGAAAGAAAACATATGGGTTTCATGCCCCTTTAAGGTAAAGGGCTGATAGATTTTGGAGCAGCAGGTTACTGTATTTTCCTTGCAATCTATATGGTTTTAATAATTCTTTGTCTTTTTTTTTTAAAATTCACTTTTTTATTAAAGGAGACAGAATACATACAACAATACAATACAAATCTTCCCAGACATACAATGCATATCCTTTTTTGTTGTACAATCGCTTATGTCTGACAGTAGAATACAACATAAGATAATAGCACTGGCTTTATGGAGGTAACAGCAATGAGTCTTTTCTGTTGTATAGCATGTTTCCGATGTCTGTTCTCGACGATGTGTTCCGTTCCTTTAAGTTTTCAAACATTTTAAACCAAATAACTAATTATATAACTAATTACAATTAAATACAATTATACAAAGGTCAATTCACAAATAACAATTGGCGGGTTGGCCCACTATTGTTGTTCTTTATCTAGACTCAAGATTGAGATTGAGATTGATGGGGAAAAGAAAGACAATAGTGGTGGGGAAGCTGAAGAAGGGGAGGGGGGGGGAGAAAAAAAAAAGGGGGGGAGAGTCCCCCTCTCCCACACTACTCAGAACAGCATCACCTCCAGAGGTTCGTGTGTCTGTGCATTGCATACGATAAGTCGCCTATCCTCCCCACTGTTCATTTGTAGCATAGTGTCCAGGTGGGCGAACGGCTTCTGTACCTGCGTTTGTATAAGTGGGTCTAATGTATCTATAAATATTTTCCATTTTCTAAGAAAAGGGCGTAATCTGCGCGCTGTGTCTAATCTGACATCATATTGCTCTATGAAAAGCTGCTTAAGTAGCCTATGTTTTAACTTCGCTATTGTCGGGGGTAGTTTGGAGATCCATCTTTTGAGAATACATTGTCTAGCCAACAGTGTATATAGTGAAAGGAATCTATGCAACCGTCTATATGAATCGTCCTATCGAAGCAGAAAAATTTCTGCCTCTGTGAATGCTATCTCTGTCTGATATGTGATTTTTAGCCAGTATTGACAATGACCCCAGAACCTCCTAATCTTTAGGCAAGCGTAAAAATAATGTTGAAGTGACGGAGCTGCCGCCCCGCATTTGATACAATGGTCCGGGATTCGGCGATCCCATTTGGCTAGTCTGTGTGGAGTAATATAGTCCATGTGTAGGATTCTGACCTGTGATTCTCTAAGTGAGAGCGAGAGTGTGGCCTGTCTTGTTCTTTCAAGACTCTCTGTTATGTCTTGTACCGTTAAGTCCAATGCGCAGTTGTTATTTTGTTTTGTCAGCAGTTTTGTTAGGTTCATTGGTACTTTTTGTTGTTGCAAACATGTGTATATGTGAGATAGTGAGAATGACCCCACCCGAAATAGTGTTTGAGCTATCGCAAAGGGCGGTGGTTCCCAAAATCCTGTATTAGCCGACTCTAGCGACCCTACATAATGTCGCAACTGCAAGTAGGCATAGAAATGCCCATTTGGGATCTGGAATTTGGTTTTTAATTCCTGAAAAGAACGGACCATGTGCAGCAGGGGGTCTAGAACATCCCCCAATACTTTGAGACCCGACCTCTTCCACTCACGGAAGGGGCCCTGGTCCATTCCAGCCGGAAAGTCTGGGTTTCCCACAATGGGAATACATTTTGTGGGGGGAGAGTTGATCCCTAAATATCTGTGAATTTTGTGCCAGGCTCGCAGTGGATCTCTGTATACCACATTTTGAAGAATATCCGCGGGTAGTGTCTTTCCATTTCCATAAGGTAGATATGCCAGCGATATGGGAGCAACCATCGCTGCTTCCAATCTGGTTTCCCCAAAGTGTCCCATGTCTAATTGCCAGTCAAGTACCAGCCTAGCCAAGGCTGCCCAATTATATAATTTGAGGTTCGGGAGGGCCAACCCTCCCGCAGAGTATGGGAGATGAAGTTTCTCCACCGCTATCCTCGGCTTACCCCCCTTCCAGATAAAGTGGAATATTGCCTTGGTAAGCTGCTGCAAGTCTGTGTGGGTCAGGAGATATGGCAACATAAGCATTGGGTAGAGAATCTTGGGCAATACCGCCATCTTAACCAAGTTAACTCTGCCTGATAATCCTAGGGGAAGGTTAAGCCAGTTCGTCAGTTGTGAGGCTAATTGTGTGCATTTGTTGGAAATGTTCAGTCTATAGATTTTCGAGGGATCTCTGTGCAAGTGTATGCCTAGATAAGTAAGACTTTCTGTGGCTTCCACAAACGGGAAGCTATGCTGGGAGTGGGGATGTCTACGAAGCCACAAGAGCTCCGATTTGGAGGCGTTTATCTTATACCCCAAGAAGTCGCCAAATTTCTCTATGGTCTGGAGGATATCATAGATGTGTGTCTGTGGAGAATCCACAAACAGCATCATGTCATCGGCATATAGTGCCAGATGGAGAGGGGTATTCTTTATGACAATTCCCAGGAAGACCTGTTTAAGCTTTGTGGCCAGTGGCTCCAGCGCAACATTAAACAGTAGTGGGGATGAGGGACATCCTTGTCTGGTACCCCTCTGGAGGTGGACATCCTCTGAGAAGATACCATTAGAGAGGATCCTGGCCACTGGGGAATCATAGATTTTGCTCAGCACTTTTAGAAAGGGGCCCTGAAAGCCGAACCGGCGCAGTGACTCCATCAGATGAGGCCATTCTACCCTGTCGAAGGCCTTCTCTGCGTCTAAAGACAGCAGGAAGGCCTCCGAACCAGGCCCCTCAACCTCGCGCCCCTCCCCCCTCCAGTAATGGTCTATAACCTGCATCACCCTACGGAGATTCACTACCGATGAATGTTTGAATATAAAGCCCGTCTGATCCGGGTGGATCAGATCTGGCAATATGATCCTGAGTCTATTTGCCATTATTTTCGTAAACAACTTATAGTCCACATTCAAAAGTGAAATGGGTCTATAAGACTCCAGCAAAGAGTGATCTTTGCCTGGTTTGGGGATGAGTGTGATGTGTGCCGCCTTAAATTCCTTTGAGGGACACGTGTCTGTTTGAATGAGGGAGTTAAACAACCTGACAAGTGTAGTGGTTATCTGTGGTTGCAGAACCTTGTAGAATTCGGATGGCAGACCGTCTGGACCTGGGGTCTTGCCCAGGGGCAAGCCTTTTAGAGTGCTAGATAGTTCATCTTGCGTAACTGGGGCATTCAATTTATCCAATTGATCTGCGGAGATCTGTGGCAGCCTCACTGAGTCCCAGAAGTGTGCCTGTGTTTCTTCAGAAACAGGGGTTTGCTTCGTGTATAGTTGTGTGTAATAATGTTTGAAACATCTCAGAATGTCCTCGGGTGTCGTTTATGACCGCCCTTTCCAGCACAGGGTAGCAATATGAACCCTTGCCGTCTGCGCCTTGGTTAATGCCACCATTAATTTGCCCGCTCGCCCCCCAAATCTATAAAATCTGCCCGCTATCTTTAATAATCCCGACGCTGCTTGCTGGTTGGCAAACGCATCTAAATCCGCCTTTGCAGCTATATATCGATCATACATTGCTTTCAAGTTGGTTTGCAGGTATTGTCGGTAGGCCAGCCCTAACTGTTTTTGTAAAGTTCTATGTTTGTGTTGGGTTTTGTATTTGACTTTGGCAGCATATGCAATTATATTACCTGCCAGCACAGTTTTGGCTGCATCCCAAAAGAGTGTTACATTATCAATATGAGCGGCGTTATCTGTGACATAGTCCGTCCATGAGTGTTGCAGGAATTTGATAAAAGTTTCGGATTTCGTCAAGTATGTGGGGAATCGTAGTATGTTTCTGTTAGTACGGTGTTCCCTAGCTCCTATTCTCAATTCTACAGGTGCGTGGTCGGATATTAATATGTCATGGATGTTTGGCTTTACTTAAACATGTGAAATCTTTGCCTTCTGGGTTGAGCAATCACCAAACATCGCTGGTATTGAGGTCTGTTTCAAACATGCTAAAAATTTTAGCTTCATACCTAGCCTTATAATTTCTCCTGGGGTCTTTAACTCTATAGGGCGCCAGCCAATGTCTATCTAGGGTGCTCGTGGGGGAGATATTGAAATCTCCTCCGACTATCAGATTAGATCCTAAATGAGGTGCTAGATGTTGTATCAGGTCTTTCCAGAATTTCAAATCTTTATGGTTGGGTGCATAAATGTTACATAATACATAGTCCGTAGAATCTATATTGGCTTCCACTATCATAAATCTGGATTTAGGGTCCACGTGTGTATGTTTTATATTGACCTTCAAGTGTTTCCCGAACAATATGGCTAGTCCTCTACTGGCTTTGGTGTGTGACAAATAGACTACCTGATCCACCCATTCCCTCTTTAATTTTTGATGCTCTGTGTCTAATAAGTGCATCTCCTGGAGTAGTGCGTGGTTGGTGCCTAACTTTCTAAGATGGTTTAGAACTGCTTTACGTTTGATGGGTGTGTTGAACCCCCCAACATTCCAGGTTATAACACTAAGAGGCATCATTGTGAATTTGTGTTGTCATAACTATCAGCAGGGGGAGAGAGAAAAAAAAAAAAAAAAAGAAGGGGGGGGGAGGGGCGGGAGAGAGAGAGAAAAGCAGAGGATGAAAAGCTATCATTGTGAGAAAGCGGAGCATAACTATAACTCTCCACGATTCTTAAAGACAGTACCCAGAGCAATACATTGACAAAACCAGAACTTCCCATCCTAGTATTACTTTGCTGAGTGCATAAAGATTTTCCTTTTAAATTACTCTCCTTTACTAATTTAGCCTTTGTCAAGCATACTGAAAAGAGTCTTATCCTATACAATGATACAACTTTCGTCGACATTTTGAGCATTTTAAATATTCTAAACACTTCATACTAGTTCTAACATATTCTTCATAATCTCTGCTATCTATAGCTGCCTCATATAGAGCACTGATATGAGCCTTTCTGAACTTATACAATAACATTATAACCATATTAAACCTTACAAACCTACCTGCAGATTTCAATTTAATCTTCACATCTTTAGACAGGTGTAGCGGCCATATTAATAAACTATAACTATAACATAAACCTTTATAACATAATGAAAACAAAACAAATAAATAACGGTAGCACAAATCAAAGTGATAAAACTTTACCCCAGGGGGATGGAATAGCCCCTCTAAGTGATAGTCCAATGTCCAGGCCCATAGGCCACTCACTGTTCTAATGCTATGGATCATCAAAGCTTGCATAGCTATTTAGTGTCACTGTGGAATCCTGCAAGATAATCCCTTGCTCCCATCACAAAGGGGGTCTGGAGGGACTGCAGTGTTGTTCTCCTTCTGGGGGTTGGTGTTGTTCCGTGGCCAGGAAACTTTTCAAGGCCTGTGGCGAGTGGAAAAATTTAGTTCCATACTGTGTTTGCAATCTTAGTTTTGCTGGAAATAGCAAGGCCACCTGTCTCCCCTGTTCGTGCAACATGGAGCACAGGGGGGCAAAGTCCTTCCTCTGTTTAGATACTTCCATGGAATAGTCTTGAAAGAGAAGGAGCCTTGAGCCTTCGAATGAGGTTTCCTTGCGTGCTCGATAGGCTCTCAATATTTTGAGTTTTTCCTGAAAGTTCAGGCATTTGAATATAACCTGCCTTGGTTTGCTTTTTGTTTGTTCCAACCCCTTATCCGGGCCTATGCGGTGTGCCCTTTCCACATCTATTGGCAGGACGTTGGGGTGTATGCCTAACAATTTTGGAAAGGTCAGCGCAACAAACTCTAGGAGACCTCTGCCCTTGATGGATTCTGGCACACCTACTATTCTAAGATTGTTGCGCCGGCTCCTGTTTTCCAAGTCGTCTACTCGGTCTTGGAGCAGTTGCGTTTTCTTCACCAATTGTTTAATAGTTGTATCTGCTGTTACTTGTCTGTCCTCTACATCAGAGATGCGGGTTTCGGCTGTATTTAGTCTGGCGGCAAATTGACACACTTCACATGTAAGGGTATCTACACCCGTTTGTAATGAGTCCATTTTGGGAAGAAAAAAGGATTTCAGCTCCTGTAGTAAGGCATTGTGGTCAAGGCTTGAGGAGGGTTCTTGAGTCATCAAAGCTGAATTTTCTGTGTGAATTTCTGCCATGAGTTTTTGCTGTTTCTTATTGTCCAGGTTCTTTGCCCTATGTGACATGTCTGCTGGTATAGTAGGTGGAAGCTTGAAGAAAAACTTGTCCACTTTCATCAGGGCCCCGGAGAGCTGCAACGTCAGTGTTGCCCTCCGTGTGTGAGTCTGTTGGTAAGTCACCAATAGGGTGTGAAGGAAGAATTTGAAACGGTGATTCAGAGTATAGGTTAAGATAGTAGGGGTATCCCCCTTCAGGCAGGTTATATCTACAGTTGAAATACAAACTTTAGTAGAAATACTTTCCACGCAATCTGGGGTTATGGTGTTATAAGACTTTCCCCAGGGGGTCGCTTTTAGTGCTATTGTTGGCCTCTTAATGTCTTACAGAACTGCAAGCCACTTTCTGGTCTCAATAAACATCAATCAGTAGGCCCCAGACACGTGGGTGTCGTTAGTGTTAAACCCCTTTCCTTTTTCTAGATTGTGAATCTAAGTGATCCTGCTGGATGCTCTGATGTTGAGTTCACCTAGATACCTTGATCCTTTCTTCTCACTAGCCCTATAAACCGTCTCCTGTCCACTACAAAGCCGGAGTGCCTGAGGCCCTGTATAAATTTAGGTTAGGCTCTTTCCAAGCAGGATCTTGATTAAACTATTCAACTCTGTTGCAGGAAAATGTAGGGGAAATGAAAGGACAAAATAAAAGGCCACAGGCAGAAAGTTCCAAGTGTCAGGTGCAGCCAGTGAGATGTGAAGTCTCCGGTTGTTCTTGGAGGTTGTTTTCACTAAGAATGGGCAGCGGTGTGTGCTTAGGGTGTTGTAGGTAACAGGCCCTGTTCACATGGCTGAGATAGAGTTCCTGCACTTTTTCTGTGCGCCCGCTTATCTTTATATATGTAAAAGGCTACAGTTCTTGATGCCCCTGTGGTGAGCCGTTTTTCTGTATGTCTCACATATCCCACTGTATTAACCCTTGATAATATCTGGGCGCTGCGGGAGGTTTCACCCCACTCTGAGATATGGTGCAGACCCACTATGCTGCTTTCCTTTCTAACATCGGTACTCTTCCTCCCCCTGTGTTGCGGAGATACTTTCTCCGGTTTATTTGTCCGAAGCAATGTGACTTTTACACGGTCGGTAACAGCTGGGCCCTTCAGAGTGAGCGCCGCTCTATTCTTTGCCTCGGGGAGATACGCGCCAAGATGGCGTGATGCAGAAGCGTGGCACTTAGTCTGTTTGCTGGGCTCCCGGTCGCTGGATCCGTTGTTGTGATCCTCATACTATGGCAATAGGTCGGCGGAGTGTTGTACTTCCCGACAAAACTTTAAAGTGTGGGGCAAGGCAGGATAAAAGGTGTAATGTTCATTTTTTATTGAGTCCAGATACAGAGCTCAGCGTTCTTGCTGCTGCCTAGGAAGCCCGCCTACCGGAAGTTCTCTTCTTTGTCTTTTTTTTATTCCAAATGTTCTGTCAAGCGAACACACATCTAACATGAATTATGGCAACATTACTAAGAAGTGCTTAAAGGTTTTAAATCTATAAAACACTGAAATATATTTTAACAAAATGAAAGTAAAGAAATAGTTTCCAATATATATTTTACAGGATCTAATATCAAACTGTATCTCTTTAACTTTTAGTGATTGTGTAGTTAATTTCTGTGGAAGTATTGTTTACTTCCATAGAAATAATATTTGCATAATATTTAAATATTGAATATGAGATGTGAATGGCATTTTTTCCCATCTCTATTTATTTACAACCAAACACTCAGCAACAAAATAAGTGAGCAATTTTAATAATTTTATATTCACCTGTATAATTACATTCTTTATTTTTATGGCATAAGCATACTTATTATTAATGAATTTAATTATAGCAATTGAAAGTTTTTCATCTTGTATTTGCATTTCCCATTTCAATACATGTAATCTAGGCTAGTTTGTAGTCAAAAATATATTTAAAACCTCTATTAGAAAGACAGCATGAAGCATCAAATATAATACCATTCTATGAGCCAATTCATTTAATTTATCATAATATACATAATAATCTTTGTGCATCTAGTTTCAAAAGTTCTGTCAGTCATTTAATTCATGACACCATTTAAACATTAGATTAGCCCATTGTAATATATCCATGAAGAATAAACATTTAAATGCTTTTTTTTTAATTCTTTGGGGGGTAGTTATCAAGCCGTCTACTTTTCTGGCTTCGCTGGCCCAATACGCCCGCCTAAGCTCGCCTCACATCGCCGCCGCGGACCTGAAAAAATACGCCTAAGTTATCAAATAAAGCTGTCAAAAAGCCGCGGGGCGATGAGTAGCGGACTGTGAGAGTTATCACTCATCCGATCTCGCTGCTCTTCGGCTTTTTCCCAGCTTTATTGCTAGCCTGTCACTAAGCACCCACACTAAACTACACTGTTCTATCCCTATACCGGCGCCCCCGGAGCCTCCCGCAACTAAATAAAGTTACTAACCCCTAAACCGCCGCTCCTAGACCCTGCCGCAACTCTTATAAATGTATTAACCCCTAAACCGCCGCTCCCGGACACCGCTGCCACCTACAGTATACCTAGTAACTCCTATCCTGCCCCCCCTACACCGTCGCCCTCTATTATAAAGTTATTACCCCTATCCTGCTGATCCCGCACCTCTCCGCAACTAAATAAATAGTTTAACCCCTAAACCACCGCTCCCTGAACCCGCCGCAACCTATATTAAACCTATTAACCCCTATCCTGCCCCCCCTACACCGTCGTCACCTATAATAAATTTATTAACCCCTAATCTGCCTCCGCTACACCGTCGCCCCTATAATAAATTTATTAACCCCTATCCTGCCCCCCACTACGCCGCCGCCACTGTAATAAAATTATTAACCCCTAAACCTAAGTCTAACCCTAACCCTAACGCCCCCCTAACTTAAATATTAATTAAATAAATCTAAATAAATTAACTCTTATTAACTAAATGAATCCTATTTAAAACTAAATACCTTTAAAATAAACCCTAATATAGCTACAATATAAATAATAATTATATTCTAGCTATTTTAGGATTTATTTTTATTTTACAGGTACCTTTCAATTTATTTTAACTAGGTACAATAGCTATTAAATAGTTATTAACTATTTAATAGCTTACCTAGCTAAAAGAAACTGAAATTTACCTGTAAAATAAATCCTAACCTAAGTTACAATTACACCTAACACTACACTATACTTTAATAAATTATTCCTATTTAAAAATAAATACTTACCTGTAAAATAAACCCTAAGATAGCTACAATATAATTAAGAATTATATTGTAGCTATCTTAGGATTTATATTTATTTTACAGGTAACTTTGTATTTATTTTAGCTAGTTAGAATAGTTATTAAATAGTTATTAACTATTTAATAACTACCTAGCTAAAAGAAATACAAAATTACCTGTAAAATAAATCCTAACCTAAGTTACAATTAAACCTAATACTACACTATCATTAAATTAATTAAATAAACTACCTACAAATAACTACAATTAAATACAATTACATAAACTAACTAAAGTACAAAAAATAAAAAAATCTAAGTTACAAAAAATAAAAAAATAAGTTACAAACATGTTAAAAATATTACAACAATTTTAAGCTACTTACACCTAATCTAAGCCCCCTAATAAAATAACAAACCCCCCCAAAATAAAAAAAATGCCCTACCCTATTCTAAATTAAATAAAGTTCAAAGCTCTTTTACCTTACCAGCCCTTAAAAGGGCCATTTGTGGGGGCATGCCCCAAAGAAAACAGCTTTTTTGCCTGTAAAAGAAAAATACAACCCACCACCCACATACCCCTAATCTAACCCAAACCCCCCTTACAAAAACCTAACACTAATCCCCTGAAGATCATCCTACCTTGTCTTCACTCAGCCGAGCAGTGATGGAACCGAAAAAAAATATATTTTTTTTAAAAAAAGAAGAAAATAGGAGCGAATACAGAGACAAAGTATTACCATGAATAACACATAGATTTTATGTCCCATCATAGATTATTTATGTTAAAAAAGTATCAATTAAATGTTTTCTCATATGTTTAACATGTGTAAATTGTTACCAACGTGTTCAAAAAGTAGTCAGTGTATCAACAAAGTATATAATAAATTTCAACAACAAATGTTTTAACCTTGTATCAAACATGTATAAGGGGCCATTAGATGAACCTGGACTGTAATCAGTAAAAACAGTACTTCTACTCCAAAATGAATATAATGAATATAGCGTGTTGTTTAATATTTACAATAAAAACCACCTTAGCCCAAAAACGGCTTGTAAATTTGCATGTCAACTAAATACAAGTGATGCGTAAAAGAATATAACACATACCATTATCTATTACAACAGCAACACAGCGTTTCCTAACGCCATAGCGTGACAGTGTATATGCACATAACACGTTGAGTCCTTTTAAACCAACCCGCTGTTCAGGAATAGGTTACCACTACATTGTGACTCAACGAAACGAGGCGTGTCCCAGTTCTTACCAATCTGACAACAGCTAAAGGGCAACAACAGCTAAACTTACACATTGTTCTATGATGAATATATGAAATAAAGATTTTTTCTACTTTCAAGTCCTTTGAGTGCCCTTTCTTGGAGGTTCTTAAATATATGATTTGAAGAGTCACCCAGGCACTGGATGAGCTACAGCTAAAGGAGTGAGTGCATGAAAAGTGCTTATATATATACATACATATATATACTATATATATATATATATATATATATATATATATATATATATATATATATATATATATATATATATATATATACAAAATCAGGAGAAAGGACAGCACATCCAGACTGGACCGGGTACACATCCCATGACCCATAAACAGGCTCAGCTTTCGTGGCGATCGCAGTCACGTAAATCTCCACTATTTACAGAGGGTGATAACATAAGTCTGTAAACCCTGACTTGTTCCCAGTTTGATTATTAGCTTGCATTTGTGTGCATGGCTGCAGTTTTGTGGCTGTATTAGGGATTCAGGTATGTGGAAGAGACCTTGACGTGGTACCTGGGCTTGTCCCATTTGCGGTAACTAACTCTTCCGGTTTTGCTTTTAATCCTAGCTGAGAGCTTGTGAGTGAGTACTGGACTTTTTGTGTGTTGTAGTGTCTGTTTCTGTAATACTCCCTAGGGACTTGCACCCAGGCAGGCCCGGGGTTAACTGCCTGTGACTCTGTAAATAGTGGAGCTCTATGTGAGTGCGATAGCAACCAAAGCTGAGCCTGTTTATGGGTCATGGGATGTGTACCCGGTCCAGTCTAGATGTGCCGTCCTTTCTCCTGATTTTGCTTATGCCCAGGGTGATTACATAAGTCTGTAAACCCTGACTTGTTCCCAGTTTGTTTGATTATTAGCTTACATTTGTGTGCATGGCTGCAGTTTTGAGGCTGTATTAGGGACTCAGGTATGTGGAAGAGACCTTGACGTGGTACTTGGGCTTGTCCCATTTGGCCAAATGCGGTAACTAACTCTTCCAGTTTTGCTTTTAATCCTAGCTGAGAGCTTGTGAGTGAGTACTGGACTGTATGTGTGTTGTAGTATATATATATATAGTATATATACATATATAGATAAACTGTGTTTACAAAAATAAAAAAAGGATTTTATTAAGGTCCTAGATCAGGAACCTGTTCATGTGCCTTTAAGGCTACTGACAAAGCATCTGCTGCCAGACTTTAACACTGCGCAAGCAAATGCTCATGTAGCCCCACATCCTACCGTCACAAGACTGGTGCATCTTAACAACTGCTTACAGGCATGAGCAAGCCAGCACCGAAAAAGAGCCAAAGCAGCTTACACAGCTTCATTAATTGGTCCAATTAGTTCAATTATAATAATAACATTTTAGGCAGACTTTAAATTAATTGAAAGAGACAGCGTTCTAAAAACAGTTGACATATCATAAATATTATTATGGATGATTTGACTAATTTTGCTTGTTTCGCTAATAAAGGACCCTCTTACAAAGGTATAGGTTTAAAGACCTCAGTAAAGCAAACACTAACAGAGTGCTAATGTACCCAGGAAACACTAAGGGGCCGAATTATCAGGCTCACCGGAAACAGCAGTTATGAGGTAGCGGTCTTAATACCACTGCTTCATAACTGGTGCGCCGCAACTGAAACTGCAGTCTGCAATCCGCAAGATCATATGCGATTGGGCTGATTGACACCCCTGCACAATCAGTTCACCAATCTATCCCTAAACTGCATACTGGCATACTGGCTACAGCGTATCATGTCGGACAAACATTGATAAATTGATCCTTAACTCTCTACTCCATCTAGAACTATTGAAACCATTAAAAAAAGCAAAGTAAATAATATACTTGTGTAGGTCACAGGGTCCTTTACTTAGCTTACCTTGTTGATATAGTACCTATGTCCAACCTTCTGCTTCATGTTGCGGTCCCAGCTCTCAGCTAAGACCACAGCGAGAGGCAGAAGGCATCTGACTTCATATGGTAAGGTAGGGCTGATCATGCTCCCATAATCATATGAAGACAGATTGCCAATTCAGACAGTAACACTCTGTGTCACTGTCTGCATCGGATTGCGGTGATGCTGTGGGTAGTGTGGGAGGAAAGGAGGGAGGCAGGGGGGGTGTATCACAGAAGAGGTGAGAGAGGGCAGGAAAGGGTCTTCCCCACCTACAGAAAAAAAAAAAATTCAGTGAGGGAGGGATGGGTTACCTTCACTACGGACATTTGAACAATTGTTTCAAGGGAGGTAAAGGGGAGATTGATACACCACAGAAACATTTTATTTTATAAAAAATTTTTGAAAATAAAAACTATAAAGTGGGTACTGGAAGACAGTTGTCAGTACCTAACATGACAGCACCTAGTGAGAGAGGAAGGGTTAGAGAGCTGTTTGGGGGGATCAGGGAGGTGGATGGTTGAGGAGGGTTCCCTAAATTACAGAATTAAAAAAATAAAACATATATATATATATATATATATATATATATATATATATATATATATATATATATATATATATATATATATATATATATATATACTGTATATATATACATATATATAAAAAATCTATCCCTAAACTGCATACTGGCAGACTGTCTGCAATAACCTAAGATGGTGGTGACCAGTGTGGGTGAGGGATGGAAGAAAGCTGTTTGGGAGGGATAAGGTAGGGATCAGGGATTTTGAGGTGTCAAGTGGGAGGGTAATACAGCTAAAATTAACCTTTCAAGCTACCTGATTAACCCTTCACCGCCAGTAATTTAGTGTGGTACGTAGCTGAAATTAGCAGCTTTCTTATTATCAGAAACAATAGCAAAGCCATGCATGTTTGCTGTTTCTAAGAACCATTTTTTAGACTGCAGTAGTCACGTGTAAATAATTTCAGTGAAAAAACCAAATGGCTAGATTACGAGTTTTGCTTTATGAGTAAAAAAGCAGCGTTAAGGCTCATAACGCTGCTTTTTCACTACCGCTGCTATTACGAGTCTTGTAGGTACAGCTGTCACTTTTTTGGCCGTACCGCAAATTAACTTACACAATTTTCGTAAAGTCTTTTTTCAATGGGACTTCCATTGCGCCGACATTACAAGCTTTTTTTTTGGAGGCCAAAAAGTGAGCGGTACAGCCTATCCCTCAAGATTCGAAACGCATTCTAAAGTCAGTAGTTATGAGTTTTACACTACAAAGCTGTAGCATAAAACTCATAACTAAAGTGCTAAAAAGTACACTAACACCCATAAACTACCTATTAACCCCTAAACCGAGGCCCTCCCGCATCACAAACACTAAAATAAAATTATTAACCCCTAATCTGCTGCTCCTGACATTGCCGCAACTATAATAAACATATTAACCCCTAAAGCTCTGCACTCCCGCATCGCATACACTAGTTAAATATTATTAACCCTAAATCTGCCGCCCCTAACATCGCCGCCACATGCCTACATTTATTAACCCCTAATCTGCCGCCCCCAACGTTGCAGACACTATACTAAATTTATTAACCCCTAAACCTAAATCTAACCCTAACCCTAACACCCACTAACTTAAATATAATTCAAATAAATATTAATAAAATTTCCTATCATTACCTAAATAATTCCTATTTAAAACTAAATACTTACCTATAAAATAAACCCTAAACTAGCTACAATATAACTAATAGTTACATTGTAGCTAGCTTAGGGTTTACTTTTATTTACAGGCAAGTTTGTATTTATTTTAACTAAGTAGAATCGTTACTAAATAGTTATTAACTATTTACTAACTACCTAACTAAAATAAATACACATGTACCTGTAAAATAAAACCTAACCTGAGTTACACTAACACCTAACATTACACAACAATTAAATAAAATTACCTAAATTACAAAAAAAATAAACACTAAATTACAAAAAATAAAAAACAAATTATCAGATATTTAAACTAATTTCAACTAATCTAATAGCCTATCAAAATAAAAAAGCCCCCCCCCAAATAAAAAAAACCTAGACTAAACTAAACTACCAATAGCCCTTAAAAGGGCCTTTTGCAGGGCATTGTCCCAAAGAAATCAGCTCTTTTACCTGTAAAAAAAATACAAACAACCCCCCAACAGTAAAACCCACCACCCACACAACCAACCCCCCAAATCAAATCCTAACTAAAAAAACTAAGCTCCCCATTGCCCTGAAAAGGGCATTTGGATGGGCATTGCCCTTAAAAGGGAATTTAGCTCTATTGCTGCCAAAACCCTAACCTAAAAATAAAACCCACCCAATAAACCCTTAAAAAAACCTAACACTAACCCGTGAAGATCCACTTACAGTTTTGAAGAGCCGACATCCATCGTCAATAAAGCTGGGAGAAGTCCTCAACAAAGCCGGGAGAAGTCTTCATCCAAGCCGACAGAAGTGATCCTCCAGAAGGGCAGAAGTCTTCATCCAGATGGCATCTTCTATCTTCATCCATCGGGCGCGGAGCGGGTTCATCTTCAAGACATCTGGCACGGAGCATCCTCTTCTTACGACGACTCCCGACGAATGAAGGTTCCTTTAAGTGACGTCATCCAAGATGGCATCCCTTAGATTCTGATTGGCGGATAGAATTCTATCAGCCAATCGGAATTAAGGTTGAAAAAATCCTATTAGGATTGAGCTCGCATTCTATTGGCTGATTGGAACAGATTTAAAAAAAAAAAAAGCCAGACATGTTTTTTTAGTTGTTTCAAGGGGACTAACACCTGGACTGTGGCATGCCGGAGGGGGATCCATGGCAAAACTCCCACGTAAAATGACATAGTTGATGCAGAGTCTGGTTTTAATCCATAAAGGGCATAAATCACCTAAAATTCCTAAATTGTTTGGAATATCATGCTTTAAAACATCAGGTATGATGTTGTATCGATCAGGTAGTGTAAGGGTTACGCCCGCTTCACAGTGACTCCCCGTTTAACGCACCACAAAGAACCGCAAACAGTCCATTTGCACAACCACAAACTCCGCATTTGTACAAGGTTGGATACCAAGCTAGCCATGTCCCGTTCTTTGTCCTCAGTGATGTCATTGAAGGTCTCTTCCTCCACCCAGCTACATACAACACCAAGGGTCCCTGAAAGGTGACAACAAGCCCCCTGGGACGCCTGCTGTGTTTGGTCTTCAACCTCCTCAAAGCCACCTTTCTCCTCTGACTCCTCTTCTTCAGACTCCTCTCTCTGCGTTGCCTCTCTCTGCGTTATTATAAGGTGTGTTAAGTAGTACTATTCCTATCAGTTTAATCCCTGTTCCATCCCCTATCAGGGGACATGTATATGGCATGGATTTTAGGAACCGGGAGATGGAAAAAGATGCTTGGTCGGTCCTCCTACTTCAAATTTGGGGCACTGCGCGTGCAATCGTGGCCAGTCTTTTAGCCGACGGACATTTGGCAGACGGACATTTGGCCGAAACACAAGTGGCTGTCAGATAATAGTCCGGCCACGAGATATATAGATTTGATAGATAGATACATAGATTAGATAGATAGATCAATAGATGCAATAGATATATTTGATAGATACGATAGATAGATAGATAGATTTGATAGATAAATAGATAGATTTGATAGATAGATAATTTCCCAGACAGAGAATTACAAGACGTGTGGTCTGGGACCCATGGTAAGGTTCCCAGAGGCAGTTGTGGCGCCAGGGGATGTGTATATGGCATGGATTTTAGGAACGGGGAGATGGAAAAAGATGCTTGGTCGGTCCTCCTACTTCAAATTTGGGGCACTGCGCATGCAATCTACTGTGCCACCAGATATGAGTGGTGTGTTAAGTAGTACTATTCTTATCAGTTTAATCCCTGTTACGTTCCCTATCAGGGGTCGTGTATATGGCATGGATTTTAGGAACCGGGAGATAGAAAAAGATGCTTGGTCGGTCCTCCTACTTCAAATTTGGGGCACTGCGTGTGCAATCTACTGTGCCACCAGATATGAGTGGTGTGTTAAGTAGTACTATTCTTATCAGTTTAATCCCTGTTACGTCCCCTATCAGGGGACGTGTATATGGCATGGATTTTAGGAACCGGAAGATGGAAAAAGATGCTTGGTCGGTCCTCCTACTTCAAATTTGGGGCAATGCGCGTGCAATCATGGCCGGACTTTTAGCCGACGGACATTTGGCCGACGGACATTTGGCCGAAACACAAGTGGCTGTCAGATAACAGTCCGGCCACGAGATAGATAGATAGAGAGATAGATACATAGATTAGATAGATAGATAGATAGATCAATAGATGCAATAGATACATTTGATAGATACGATAGATAGAGAGATAGATTTGATAGATAAATAGATAGATTTGATAGATAGAAAATTTCCCAGACAGAGAATTACAAAACGTGCGGTCTGTGACCCATGGTAAGGTTCCCAGAGGCAGTTGCGGCACCAGGGGACGTGTATATGGCATGGATTTTAGGAACGGGAGATGGAAAAAGATGCTTGGTCGGTCCTCCTACTTCAAATTTGGGGCACTGCGCGTGCAATCTACTGTGCCACCAGATATGAGTGGTGTGTTAAGTAGTACTATTCTTATCAGTTTAATCCCTGTTACGTCCTCTATCAGGGGACGTGTATATGGCATGGAATTTAGGAACCGGGAGATGGAAAAAGATGCATGGTCGGTCCTCCTACTTCAAATTTGGGGCACTGCGCGTGCAATCTACTGTGCCACCAGATTTGAGTGGTGTGTTAAGTAGTACTATTCTTATCAGTTTAATCCCTGTTACGTCCCCTATCAGGGGACGTGTATATGGCATGGAATTTAGGAACCGGGAGATGGAAAAAGATGCTTGGTCGGTCCTCCTACTTCAAATTTGGGGCACTGCGAGTGCAATCGTGGCCGGACTTTTAGCCGACGGACATTTGGCCGAAACACAAGTGGCTGTCAGATAACAGTCCGGCCACGAGATAGATAGATTTGATAGATAGATAGATACATTGATTAGATAGATAGATCAATAGATGCAATAGATACATTTGATAGATACGATAGATAGAGAGATAGATAGATTTGATAGATAAATAGATAGATTTGATAGATAGATAGATAATTTCCCAGACAGAGAATTACAAGACGTGTGGTCTGTGACCCATGGTAAGGTTCCCAGAGGCAGTTGCGGCGCCAGGGGACGTGTATATGGCATGGATTTTAGGAACCGGGAGATGGAAAAAGATGCTTGGTCGGTCCTCCTACTTCAAATTTGGGGCACTGCGCGTGCAATCTACTGTGCCACCAGATATGAGTGGTGTGTTAAGTAGTACTATTCTTATCAGTTTAATCCCTGTTACGTCCCCTATCAGGGACGTGTATATGGCATCGATTTTAGGAACCGGGAGATGGAAAAAGATGCTTGGTCGGTCCTCCTACTTCAAATTTGGGGCACTGCGCGTGCAATCTACTGTGCCACCAGATATGAGTGGTGTGTTAAGTAGTACTATTCTTATCAGTTTAATCCCTGTTACGTCCCCTATCAGGGGACGTGTATATGTGTCAGGGTTACTGCTTACTAATGGTCTGTCCCTTTAAGTGCTTCCTATATCAAGCACTTCCCCCAGCACTCATTGCTGGTTAATTGAGAAAGGATTCACAGTTCAAGCGTGTCTCTGAGAGTTTTCCACACTCTCCAACAGCCTCTCTAATTTCTATTTAAAGAGTTCCTAAAAGTTACTGATAACATCTCTTATTTTCATCCCTACATTTAGCAGCTCTACTACTTTAATCCATTACTGGAAGATTTCACCTATTGCAAGGAAATCAAACTGACTCGACATCTCATCCTGAAGCTGGTATAAGGTAACAGGATTTGCAAGCCGCTTCAGACACAGCACAGTGAGTAGCTGTGACGTCATCAGCTGCAGCCAACAACCGCTCTCCCTGTGAGTACCACGCTGCTGTTCATAGCAAACGGACACAAGTATCTATCTCCTGGGTTCTCAGGTCAGAACTATTTAATCCATTATTATTCGTTATTTTCACATAACTTGATGAACTATACCTGCCTAATCCCTGTTCCATCCCCTATCAGGGGACATGTATATGGCATGGATTTTAGGAACCGGGAGATGGAAAAAGATGCTTGGTCGGTCCTCCTACTTCAAATTTGGGGCACTGCGCGTGCAATCGTGGCCAGTCTTTTAGCCGACGGACATTTGGCAGACGGACATTTGGCCGAAACACAAGTGGCTGTCAGATAATAGTCCGGCCACGAGATATATAGATTTGATAGATAGATACATAGATTAGATAGATAGATCAATAGATGCAATAGATATATTTGATAGATACGATAGATAGATAGATAGATAGATAGATAGATTTGATAGATAAATAGATAGATTTGATAGATAGATAATTTCCCAGACAGAGAATTACAAGACGTGTGGTCTGGGACCCATGGTAAGGTTCCCAGAGGCAGTTGTGGCGCCAGGGGATGTGTATATGGCATGGATTTTAGGAACGGGGAGATGGAAAAAGATGCTTGGTCGGTCCTCCTACTTCAAATTTGGGGCACTGCGCATGCAATCTACTGTGCCACCAGATATGAGTGGTGTGTTAAGTAGTACTATTCTTATCAGTTTAATCCCTGTTACGTTCCCTATCAGGGGTCGTGTATATGGCATGGATTTTAGGAACCGGGAGATAGAAAAAGATGCTTGGTCGGTCCTCCTACTTCAAATTTGGGGCACTGCGTGTGCAATCTACTGTGCCACCAGATATGAGTGGTGTGTTAAGTAGTACTATTCTTATCAGTTTAATCCCTGTTACGTCCCCTATCAGGGGACGTGTATATGGCATGGATTTTAGGAACCGGAAGATGGAAAAAGATGCTTGGTCGGTCCTCCTACTTCAAATTTGGGGCAATGCGCGTGCAATCATGGCCGGACTTTTAGCCAACGGACATTTGGCCGACGGACATTTGGCCGAAACACAAGTGGCTGTCAGATAACAGTCCGGCCACGAGATAGATAGATAGAGAGATAGATACATAGATTAGATAGATAGATAGATAGATCAATAGATGCAATAGATACATTTGATAGATACGATAGATAGAGAGATAGATTTGATAGATAAATAGATAGATTTGATAGATAGAAAATTTCCCAGACAGAGAATTACAAAACGTGCGGTCTGTGACCCATGGTAAGGTTCCCAGAGGCAGTTGCGGCACCAGGGGACGTGTATATGGCATGGATTTTAGGAACGGGAGATGGAAAAAGATGCTTGGTCGGTCCTCCTACTTCAAATTTGGGGCACTGCGCGTGCAATCTACTGTGCCACCAGATATGAGTGGTGTGTTAAGTAGTACTATTCTTATCAGTTTAATCCCTGTTACGTCCTCTATCAGGGGACGTGTATATGGCATGGAATTTAGGAACCGGGAGATGGAAAAAGATGCATGGTCGGTCCTCCTACTTCAAATTTGGGGCACTGCGCGTGCAATCTACTGTGCCACCAGATTTGAGTGGTGTGTTAAGTAGTACTATTCTTATCAGTTTAATCCCTGTTACGTCCCCTATCAGGGGACGTGTATATGGCATGGAATTTAGGAACCGGGAGATGGAAAAAGATGCTTGGTCGGTCCTCCTACTTCAAATTTGGGGCACTGCGAGTGCAATCGTGGCCGGACTTTTAGCCGACGGACATTTGGCCGAAACACAAGTGGCTGTCAGATAACAGTCCGGCCACGAGATAGATAGATTTGATAGATAGATAGATACATTGATTAGATAGATAGATCAATAGATGCAATAGATACATTTGATAGATACGATAGATAGAGAGATAGATAGATTTGATAGATAAATAGATAGATTTGATAGATAGATAGATAATTTCCCAGACAGAGAATTACAAGACGTGTGGTCTGTGACCCATGGTAAGGTTCCCAGAGGCAGTTGCGGCGCCAGGGGACGTGTATATGGCATGGATTTTAGGAACCGGGAGATGGAAAAAGATGCTTGGTCGGTCCTCCTACTTCAAATTTGGGGCACTGCGCGTGCAATCTACTGTGCCACCAGATATGAGTGGTGTGTTAAGTAGTACTATTCTTATCAGTTTAATCCCTGTTACGTCCCCTATCAGGGACGTGTATATGGCATCGATTTTAGGAACCGGGAGATGGAAAAAGATGCTTGGTCGGTCCTCCTACTTCAAATTTGGGGCACTGCGCGTGCAATCTACTGTGCCACCAGATATGAGTGGTGTGTTAAGTAGTACTATTCTTATCAGTTTAATCCCTGTTACGTCCCCTATCAGGGGACGTGTATATGTGTCAGGGTTACTGCTTACTAATGGTCTGTCCCTTTAAGTGCTTCCTATATCAAGCACTTCCCCCAGCACTCATTGCTGGTTAATTGAGAAAGGATTCACAGTTCAAGCGTGTCTCTGAGAGTTTTCCACACTCTCCAACAGCCTCTCTAATTTCTATTTAAAGAGTTCCTAAAAGTTACTGATAACATCTCTTATTTTCATCCCTACATTTAGCAGCTCTACTACTTTAATCCATTACTGGAAGATTTCACCTATTGCAAGGAAATCAAACTGACTCGACATCTCATCCTGAAGCTGGTATAAGGTAACAGGATTTGCAAGCCGCTTCAGACACAGCACAGTGAGTAGCTGTGACGTCATCAGCTGCAGCCAACAACCGCTCTCCCTGTGAGTACCACGCTGCTGTTCATAGCAAACGGACACAAGTATCTATCTCCTGGGTTCTCAGGTCAGAACTATTTAATCCATTATTATTCGTTATTTTCACATAACTTGATGAACTATACCTGCCTAATCAAGGAATACAATAATTTACGTTATTGCTTAATTTGAACTGTTTGCGTTTACAATTGCCCTGATAGTATTATACAATTTATGAAGTCAATAAACTGACACTTATTGGGCAAATATTAAAACATTATATGAAGCATTAACAACTAATTCATCAAGCTTCTTTTATGTTACAAACCTATTTTTGAGGCAGTTGCTGTTTCTGAGATACAACACAAAATTAAAGGCTTGTTCAAATTGCTACTATTACAGAATTAACCAGCCATAAGGAAGCAAGGATTTAGTGTTTGTGTACACAGAATTATCCTATACCAAACATATTTACTCAACAGCAATTATGGAACAAGATCTTTTAAGTGATAAAGTTCAAGTCCTGTCAGACAGATTAGAAGCTCTATCAGGTTCTTTCCATGAATTACAAGTGGAAAATCAGGCTTTAAAGGCCTGCTTAAGAGAGACTCTGGCACCTAAACCTGCAAGTGCAGATTCTATCCCTGAACCCATGGTCTCCCCCCCAGAAAAATTCTCTGGTGACCGTTCAAGATTCAGAGAGTTTAAAAACTCCTGCATGTTGCTTTTTCAATTGAAGCCACGCACTTATCCCACTGAAAGGTCAAGAGTGCTCACTGTGATATCATATTTGAGGGGGGAGCCTAGGGCTTGGGCTGACTCTTTTTTTGAAAATGATGATGCAATACTGGGATCCCTCGATGAGTTCTTTGATCAAATGTCAGCATTATATGATGACCCTTTCAAACAGGTCACAGCTGAAAACATACTTAGATCTTTAAAACAAAGAAAGAACCCTGTGGGTTACATCACACAATTTAAAATTTCTGCCCGCGATTCCGGATGGAATGAGGTCTCACTTAAAACTCAATATCGTTTAGGGTTGTCTGAGGATATAAAGGATGAACTCTCGCGCACAGGTATTCCAGATTCATTGGAAAATTTCTTTTCCCTCACTATTAACATAGATAGACGGCTTAGGGAACGCCGCTCTGAAAAGGCTAGCGGTACAAGAAGCTTTCTCTCCACTCCCGTTTATCAAACTAAGGAATCGCCGCAACCTATGGATATAGGCTTTATGAAGGGTCCCCTCTCCTCTCAGGAAAAGACTAGGAGGAAGTTGAATAGTCTGTGCATGTATTGTGCCTGCCCCACACATGAAGTAAAGGACTGCCCAGTTCTCGCTAAGAATAAGAAGGGAAGGTTGCCTAACATCTCTGAATCCATGCTGATTAAAACCATTAAACCCTCATATCTAACTATCCCTATTATTTTACAGTGGGATCAAATCAGGATAACAACTGAAGCTATCCTGGACACCGGCTCATGTAGAAATTTTGTTGATTTTTCTTTTGTGAAACAGAATAAAATACCTCTGGTGTGTAAGAGAACTCCGGTCTCTGTGAAGGTCATTGATGGCTCTTTTTTAAAATCAGGTCCTGTCACACACCAGACTACACCATTACAGGTAACATCTTGCACACACATCACAGAAACACTCACTTTTGATGTCATATCTTCACCAATGTTTAATATAATCCTTGGTATAAATTGGTTTTGTAAACACAAACCAACTATAAACTGGAATGACCTCAGTTTATCTTTCCCTCATCTCACTCAAAATAGTAAGACATCATCAGATATAATTATGCTACAGGTTGAGGATAATATTTTACCTAAACAATATGCAGACTTCTCAGATGTTTTTAATAAAAAAGAAGCTGAATGTTTGCCCCCTCATAGGGATTATGATTGTCCCATTGATTTACTCCCAGGAGTTTCAATTCCCTACGGACATATCTACCCCCTTTCAAAACCAGAATTAGAACACCTTAAAAATTATATCGATGAGAACCTCAGAAAAGGTTTTATAAGACCCAGTACCTCTCCTGCAGGTGCAGGCATATTTTTTGTCACCAATAAAGATGGCACGTTAAGACCAATTATCTATTACAGGGAATTGAACAGGCGTACCAGGAAAAACAGGTATCCCCTACCTTTGATCCCTGAATTAATTGAAAGATTACGGGGGGCCTCAATTTTCACGAAATTGGATCTTCGAGGTGCCTATAATCTTATACGAATGAGAGCTGGCGACAAATGGCTCACTGCTTTTCGGACTAGATATGGGCTATTCGAATATACAGTGATGCCATTCGGTCTGTGCAATGCCCCAGCAACATTCCAATGCTTAATCAATGATCTTTTCAGAGATATTTTGGATGTATATGTTGTTGTCTATTTGGACGATATTCTAGTTTACTCACAAAATCTAGATCAACATAGAATACATGTTAGAGAGGTTCTCACTAGGTTACGAAAAAATAACCTATACGCTAAACTAGAAAAATGTATATTTGAATCAAATAATATCTCTTTCCTGGGTTATAACATCTCTCCTGATGGAATCAAGATGCAAGATGACAAGGTTCAGGCTATTCATAACTGGCCAACTCCTCAATGTAAGAAAGATGTTCAACGTTTCCTTGGCTTCAAAAATTATTATAGGAAATTCATTCCTGGATTTGCTGCTATTACCAAACCTCTTACTGAGCTTACTAAATTGAATCATCCTTTCAGGTGGACAAGCCATACTCAACAGGTATTTGATCTTTTAAAAAATAAATTCACTACAGCACCCATTCTCCAATACCCGGATTTAGAAAAGCAATTCATCCTGGAAGTTGACGCTTCTGAGTTCGCAATAGGGGCAATCCTCTCTCAACGGAAATCGTTCAAAGATCCCTTACACCCGGTCGCATTTTTCTCTAGATTGATGCAACCAGCAGAGTTAAATTATCCAGTTGGCGAGAAAGAATTACTTGCAATAAAGTGTTCCTTCGATCACTGGAGACACTTGCTTGAGGGCGCAACACAACCAACTGTCATATATACTGACCACAAAAATCTGCAATATCTTCAGTCCAATCGAACCCTATCCTCCAGACAATTACGCTTGAGTCTTTACTTTTCTCGTTTCCATTACATCATTACCTACAGGCCTGGTACTAAAAATGGCAAGGCTGACGCCCTCTCTAGACAAGGTCCTAAACCTATAATACCATGCATTCCTACTACTGTTGTCCCTAAGGACTCTATCATTGGTGTTATAACAAGTCTAACTACAGTGTTAAAAGATGCTATTGCTATTGACCCATCAGTACCTCATACAGATCTTACCTACAATTCTGACGGCTTACTCTGCAAGGACGGGAAGCTATACATACCTCCAAATCTTAGATCTTCAATCTTGAAAACAGTTCATGAGTCCCCCCTTGCTGGACACATGGGAAGGGATAAAACTTTGGATTTACTAAAGCGTTCTTTTTGGTGGCCTACTCTTAACCTCGATCTCAAAGAATATATATCTAAATGCGTTATATGTGCAACCTCCAAACCTTCTAAACAACTTCCTGCGGGTCTTTTACAGCCTTTACCTGTACCACAAGTACCCTGGGAGGCGGTATCTCTGGACTTTATCGTGGACTTACCTGTCTCTAACAATTACACCACTATAATGGTTGTCACCGATTTATTCTCAAAGATGGCACATTTCACACCGATTGCCTCCCTACCCACTTCCAAGATCACAAGTGAATTGTTCATTCAAAACATTGTAAGATTGCATGAAATTCCTAAAACCATCCTTAGTGACCGTGGAACCCAATTCACTTCTAAGTTCTGGAGGAATTTGTGTGCTGCTCTGCATATAGAACAAAAACTCACCACTGCCTACCATCCTCAAATGAATGGGCAGACGGAGAGGGTGAACCAGTGGCTCGAGCAATACCTACGATGCTTCTGCTCTCACCAACAAGATTCATGGGCCTCCTACTTGCCCCTAGCAGAATTCGCCTATAATAATAATAAGAGTTCCACAACTGGCACATCACCATTTTTTGTAAATTATGGTTTACATCCAAATTTCACTCTACTTCCGAAGATTGATACCCCATGTCCTCAGGTGAATGATCTAGTTAACGACATTTCTGCCAACTTTTCTTCGATTCGTGAACATATTCTTCAGGCACAAGCATCACAACGCAGGTACTACGATCTTCGCCACAGACCTAGTCCTCAATATTCCGTAGGACAACAAGTATGGCTCTCCACTAAGAACCTCAAGATACCCTATCCTTGTAGGAAACTAGGTAAACTCTTTTTGGGTCCTTACCCTATCATCAGGGTAAATGGTCCAACAATAGTTACACTCCAACTGCCATCAACTTTCAAGATACATCCGACTTTCCATGTGTCTCTTGTCAAACCTTGTAACCTACCCATATCAAATGTTACATCAGCAGACCCAATACCTTCTGCTACCCTTGATATGCAGTATGAGGTTCATATTATTCTGGATTCTAGACTCCGTCATGGGAATCTTTTCTATTTGGTTCATTGGAAAGGATTTGGACATGAAGATGATTCCTGGGAGCCTGCCTCGAACATATCTGCTCCACGTCTGATTTCTCTCTTCCATAGACGTAACCCTGATCGTCCCAGGCCTTGAACCTCGCTGTGGTTCTTTTTGTGGGGGGCTCTGTCAGGGTTACTGCTTACTAATGGTCTGTCCCTTTAAGTGCTTCCTATATCAAGCACTTCCCCCAGCACTCATTGCTGGTTAATTGAGAAAGGATTCACAGTTCAAGCGTGTCTATGAGAGTTTTCCACACTCTCCAACAGCCTCTCTAATTTCTATTTAAAGAGTTCCTAAAAGTTACTGATAACATCTCTTATTTTCATCCCTACATTTAGCAGCTCTACTACTTTAATCCATTACTGGAAGATTTCACCTATTGCAAGGAAATCAAACTGACTCGACATCTCATCCTGAAGCTGGTACAAGGTAACAGGATTTGCAAGCCGCTTCAGACACAGCACAGTGAGTAGCGGTGACGTCATCAGCTGCAGCCAACAACCGCTCTCCCTGTGAGTACCACGCTGCTGTTCATAGCAAACGGACACAAGTATCTATCTCCTGGGTTCTCAGGTCAGAACTATTTAATCCATTATTATTCGTTATTTTCACATAACTTGATGAACTATACCTGCCTAATCAAGGAATACAATAATTTACGTTATTGCTTAATTTGAACTGTTTGCGTTTACAATTGCCCTGATAGTATTATACAATTTATGAAGTCAATAAACTGACACTTATTGGGCAAATATTAAAACATTATATGAAGCATTAACAACTAATTCATCAAGCTTCTTTTATGTTACAAACCTATTTTTGAGGCAGTTGCTGTTTCTGAGATACAACACAAAATTAAAGGCTTGTTCAAATTGCTACTATTACAGAATTAACCAGCCATAAGGAAGCAAGGATTTAGTGTTTGTGTACACAGAATTATCCTATACCAAACATATTTACTCAACAGCAATTATGGAACAAGATCTTTTAAGTGATAAAGTTCAAGTCCTGTCAGACAGATTAGAAGCTCTATCAGGTTCTTTCCATGAATTACAAGTGGAAAATCAGGCTTTAAAGGCCTGCTTAAGAGAGACTCTGGCACCTAAACCTGCAAGTGCAGATTCTATCCCTGAACCCATGGTCTCCCCCCAAGAAAAATTCTCTGGTGACCGTTCAAGATTCAGAGAGTTTAAAAACTCCTGCATGTTGCTTTTTCAATTGAAGCCACGCACTTATCCCACTGAAAGGTCAAGAGTGCTCACTGTGATATCATATTTGAGGGGGGAGCCTAGGGCTTGGGCTGACTCTTTTTTTGAAAATGATGATGCAATACTGGGATCCCTCGATGAGTTCTTTGATCAAATGTCAGCATTATATGATGACCCTTTCAAACAGGTCACAGCTGAAAACATACTTAGATCTTTAAAACAAAGAAAGAACCCTGTGGGTTACATCACACAATTTAAAATTTCTGCCCGCGATTCCGGATGGAATGAGGTCTCACTTAAAACTCAATATCGTTTAGGGTTGTCTGAGGATATAAAGGATGAACTCTCGCGCACAGGTATTCCAGATTCATTGGAAGATTTCTTTTCCCTCACTATTAACATAGATAGACGGCTTAGGGAACGCCGCTCTGAAAAGGCTAGCGGTACAAGAAGCTTTCTCTCCACTCCCGTTTATCAAACTAAGGAATCGCCGCAACCTATGGACATAGGCTTTATGAAGGGTCCCCTCTCCTGTCAGGAAAAGACTAGGAGGAAGTTGCATAGTCTGTGCATGTATTGTGCCTGCCCCACACATGAAGTAAAGGACTGCCCAGTTCTCGCTAAGAATAAGAAGGGAAGGTTGCCTAACATCTCTGAATCCATGCTGATTAAAACCATTAAACCCTCATATCTAACTATCCCTATTATTTTACAGTGGGATCAAATCAGGATAACAACTGAAGCTATCCTGGACACCGGCTCATGTAGAAATTTTGTTGATTTTTCTTTTGTGAAACAGAATAAAATACCTCTGGTGTGTAAGAGAACTCCGGTCTCTGTGAAGGTCATTGATGGCTCTTTTTTAAAATCAGGTCCTGTCACACACCAGACTACACCATTACAGGTAACATCTTGCACACACATCACAGAAACACTCACTTTTGATGTCATATCTTCACCAATGTTTAATATAATCCTTGGTATAAATTGGTTTTGTAAACACAAACCAACTATAAACTGGAATGACCTCAGTTTATCTTTCCCTCATCTCACTCAAAATAGTAAGACATCATCAGATATAATTATGCTACAGGTTGAGGATAATATTTTACCTAAACAATATGCAGACTTCTCAGATGTTTTTAATAAAAAAGAAGCTGAATGTTTGCCCCCTCATAGGGATTATGATTGTCCCATTGATTTACTCCCAGGAGTTTCAATTCCCTACGGACATATCTACCCCCTTTCAAAACCAGAATTAGAACACCTTAAAAATTATATCGATGAGAACCTCAGAAAAGGTTTTATAAGACCCCGTACCTCTCCTGCAGGTGCAGGCATATTTTTTGTCACCAATAAAGATGGCACGTTAAGACCAATTATCTATTACAGGGAATTGAACAGGCGTACCAGGAAAAACAGGTATCCCCTACCTTTGATCCCTGAATTAATTGAAAGATTACGGGGGGCCTCAATTTTCACGAAATTGGATCTTCGAGGTGCCTATAATCTTATACGAATGAGAGCTGGCGACAAATGGCTCACTGCTTTTCGGACTAGATATGGGCTATTCGAATATACAGTGATGCCATTCGGTCTGTGCAATGCCCCAGCAACATTCCAATGCTTAATCAATGATCTTTTCAGAGATATTTTGGATGTATATGTTGTTGTCTATTTGGACGATATTCTAGTTTACTCACAAAATCTAGATCAACATAGAATACATGTTAGAGAGGTTCTCACTAGGTTACGAAAAAATAACCTATACGCTAAACTAGAAAAATGTATATTTGAATCAAATAATATCTCTTTCCTGGGTTATAACATCTCTCCTGATGGAATCAAGATGCAAGATGACAAGGTTCAGGCTATTCATAACTGGCCAACTCCTCAATGTAAGAAAGATGTTCAACGTTTCCTTGGCTTCAAAAATTATTATAGGAAATTCATTCCTGGATTTGCTGCTATTACCAAACCTCTTACTGAGCTTACTAAATTGAATCATCCTTTCAGGTGGACAAGCCATACTCAACAGGTATTTGATCTTTTAAAAAATAAATTCACTACAGCACCCATTCTCCAATACCCGGATTTAGAAAAGCAATTCATCCTGGAAGTTGACGCTTCTGAGTTCGCAATAGGGGCAATCCTCTCTCAACGGAAATCGTTCAAAGATCCCTTACACCCGGTCGCATTTTTCTCTAGATTGATGCAACCAGCAGAGTTAAATTATCCAGTTGGCGAGAAAGAATTACTTGCAATAAAGTGTTCCTTCGATCACTGGAGACACTTGCTTGAGGGCGCAACACAACCAACTGTCATATATACTGACCACAAAAATCTGCAATATCTTCAGTCCAATCGAACCCTATCCTCCAGACAATTACGCTTGAGTCTTTACTTTTCTCGTTTCCATTACATCATTACCTACAGGCCTGGTACTAAAAATGGCAAGGCTGACGCCCTCTCTAGACAAGGTCCTAAACCTATAATACCATGCATTCCTACTACTGTTGTCCCTAAGGACTCTATCATTGGTGTTATAACAAGTCTAACTACAGTGTTAAAAGATGCTATTGCTATTGACCCATCAGTACCTCATACAGATCTTACCTACAATTCTGACGGCTTACTCTGCAAGGACGGGAAGCTATACATACCTCCAAATCTTAGATCTTCAATCTTGAAAACAGTTCATGAGTCCCCCCTTGCTGGACACATGGGAAGGGATAAAACTTTGGATTTACTAAAGCGTTCTTTTTGGTGGCCTACTCTTAACCTCGATCTCAAAGAATATATATCTAAATGCGTTATATGTGCAACCTCCAAACCTTCTAAACAACTTCCTGCGGGTCTTTTACAGCCTTTACCTGTACCACAAGTACCCTGGGAGGCGGTATCTCTGGACTTTATCGTGGACTTACCTGTCTCTAACAATTACATCACTATAATGGTTGTCACCGATTTATTCTCAAAGATGGCACATTTCACACCGATTGCCTCCCTACCCACTTCCAAGATCACAAGTGAATTGTTCATTCAAAACATTGTAAGATTGCATGAAATTCCTAAAACCATCCTTAGTGACCGTGGAACCCAATTCACTTCTAAGTTCTGGAGGAATTTGTGTGCTGCTCTGCATATAGAACAAAAACTCACCACTGCCTACCATCCTCAAACGAATGGGCAGACGGAGAGGGTGAACCAGTGGCTCGAGCAATACCTACGATGCTTCTGCTCTCACCAACAAGATTCATGGGCCTCCTACTTGCCCCTAGCAGAATTCGCCTATAATAATAATAAGAGTTCCACAACTGGCACATCACCATTTTTTGTAAATTATGGTTTACATCCAAATTTCACTCTACTTCCGAAGATTGATACCCCATGTCCTCAGGTGAATGATCTAGTTAACGACATTTCTGCCAACTTTTCTTCGATTCGTGAACATATTCTTCAGGCACAAGCATCACAACGCAGGTACTACGATCTTCGCCACAGACCTAGTCCTCAATATTCCGTAGGACAACAAGTATGGCTCTCCACTAAGAACCTCAAGATACCCTATCCTTGTAGGAAACTAGGTAAACTCTTTTTGGGTCCTTACCCTATCATCAGGGTAAATGGTCCAACAATAGTTACACTCCAACTGCCATCAACTTTCAAGATACATCCGACTTTCCATGTGTCTCTTGTCAAACCTTGTAACCTACCCATATCAAATGTTACATCAGCAGACCCAATACCTTCTGCTACCCTTGATATGCAGTATGAGGTTCATATTATTCTGGATTCTAGACTCCGCCATGGGAATCTTTTCTATTTGGTTCATTGGAAAGGATTTGGACATGAAGATGATTCCTGGGAGCCTGCCTCGAACATATCTGCTCCACGTCTGATTTCTCTCTTCCATAGACGTAACCCTGATCGTCCCAGGCCTTGAACCTCGCTGTGGTTCTTTTTGTGGGGGGCTCTGTCAGGGTTACTGCTTACTAATGGTCTGTCCCTTTAAGTGCTTCCTATATCAAGCACTTCCCCCAGCACTCATTGCTGGTTAATTGAGAAAGGATTCACAGTTCAAGCGTGTCTATGAGAGTTTTCCACACTCTCCAACAGCCTCTCTAATTTCTATTTAAAGAGTTCCTAAAAGTTACTGATAACATCTCTTATTTTCATCCCTACATTTAGCAGCTCTACTACTTTAATCCATTACTGGAAGATTTCACCTATTGCAAGGAAATCAAACTGACTCGACATCTCATCCTGAAGCTGGTACAAGGTAACAGGATTTGCAAGCCGCTTCAGACACAGCACAGTGAGTAGCGGTGACGTCATCAGCTGCAGCCAACAACCGCTCTCCCTGTGAGTACCACGCTGCTGTTCATAGCAAACGGACACAAGTATCTATCTCCTGGGTTCTCAGGTCAGAACTATTTAATCCATTATTATTCGTTATTTTCACATAACTTGATGAACTATACCTGCCTAATCAAGGAATACAATAATTTACGTTATTGCTTAATTTGAACTGTTTGCGTTTACAATTGCCCTGATAGTATTATACAATTTATGAAGTCAATAAACTGACACTTATTGGGCAAATATTAAAACATTATATGAAGCATTAACAACTAATTCATCAAGCTTCTTTTATGTTACAAACCTATTTTTGAGGCAGTTGCTGTTTCTGAGATACAACACAAAATTAAAGGCTTGTTCAAATTGCTACTATTACAGAATTAACCAGCCATAAGGAAGCAAGGATTTAGTGTTTGTGTACACAGAATTATCCTATACCAAACATATTTACTCAACAGCAATTATGGAACAAGATCTTTTAAGTGATAAAGTTCAAGTCCTGTCAGACAGATTAGAAGCTCTATCAGGTTCTTTCCATGAATTTCAAGTGGAAAATCAGGCTTTAAAGGCCTGCTTAAGAGAGACTCTGGCACCTAAACCTGCAAGTGCAGATTCTATCCCTGAACCCATGGTCTCCCCCCCAGAAAAATTCTCTGGTGACCGTTCAAGATTCAGAGAGTTTAAAAACTCCTGCATGTTGCTTTTTCAATTGAAGCCACGCACTTATCCCACTGAAAGGTCAAGAGTGCTCACTGTGATATCATATTTGAGGGGGGAGCCTAGGGCTTGGGCTGACTCTTTTTTTGAAAATGATGATGCAATACTGGGATCCCTCGATGAGTTCTTTGATCAAATGTCAGCATTATATGATGACCCTTTCAAACAGGTCACAGCTGAAAACATACTTAGATCTTTAAAACAAAGAAAGAACCCTGTGGGTTACATCACACAATTTAAAATTTCTGCCCGCGATTCCGGATGGAATGAGGTCTCACTTAAAACTCAATATCGTTTAGGGTTGTCTGAGGATATAAAGGATGAACTCTCGCGCACAGGTATTCCAGATTCATTGGAAGATTTCTTTTCCCTCACTATTAACATAGATAGACGACTTAGGGAACGCCGCTCTGAAAAGGCTAGCGGTACAAGAAGCTTTCTCTCCACTCCCGTTTATCAAACTAAGGAATCGCCGCAACCTATGGACATAGGCTTTATGAAGGGTCCCCTCTCCTCTCAGGAAAAGACTAGGAGGAAGTTGCATAGTCTGTGCATGTATTGTGCCTGCCCCACACATGAAGTAAAGGACTGCCCAGTTCTCGCTAAGAATAAGAAGGGAAGGTTGCCTAACATCTCTGAATCCATGCTGATTAAAACCATTAAACCCTCATATCTAACTATCCCTATTATTTTACAGTGGGATCAAATCAGGATAACAACTGAAGCTATCCTGGACACCGGCTCATGTAGAAATTTTGTTGATTTTTCTTTTGTGAAACAGAATAAAATACCTCTGGTGTGTAAGAGAACTCCGGTCTCTGTGAAGGTCATTGATGGCTCTTTTTTAAAATCAGGTCCTGTCACACACCAGACTACACCATTACAGGTAACATCTTGCACACACATCACAGAAACACTCACTTTTGATGTCATATCTTCACCAATGTTTAATATAATCCTTGGTATAAATTGGTTTTGTAAACACAAACCAACTATAAACTGGAATGACCTCAGTTTATCTTTCCCTCATCTCACTCAAAATAGTAAGACATCATCAGATATAATTATGCTACAGGTTGAGGATAATATTTTACCTAAACAATATGCAGACTTCTCAGATGTTTTTAATAAAAAAGAAGCTGAATGTTTGCCCCCTCATAGGAATTATGATTGTCCCATTGATTTACTCCCAGGAGTTTCAATTCCCTACGGACATATCTACCCCCTTTCAAAACCAGAATTAGAACACCTTAAAAATTATATCGATGAGAACCTCAGAAAAGGTTTTATAAGACCCAGTACCTCTCCTGCAGGTGCAGGCATATTTTTTGTCACCAATAAAGATGGCACGTTAAGACCAATTATCTATTACAGGGAATTGAACAGGCGTACCAGGAAAAACAGGTATCCCCTACCTTTGATCCCTGAATTAATTGAAAGATTACGGGGGGCCTCAATTTTCACGAAATTGGATCTTCGAGGTGCCTATAATCTTATACGAATGAGAGCTGGCGACAAATGGCTCACTGCTTTTCGGACTAGATATGGGCTATTCGAATATACAGTGATGCCATTCGGTCTGTGCAATGCCCCAGCAACATTCCAATGCTTAATCAATGATCTTTTCAGAGATATTTTGGATGTATATGTTGTTGTCTATTTGGACGATATTCTAGTTTACTCACAAAATCTAGATCAACATAGAATACATGTTAGAGAGGTTCTCACTAGGTTACGAAAAAATAACCTATACGCTAAACTAGAAAAATGTATATTTGAATCAAATAATATCTCTTTCCTGGGTTATAACATCTCTCCTGATGGAATCAAGATGCAAGATGACAAGGTTCAGGCTATTCATAACTGGCCAACTCCTCAATGTAAGAAAGATGTTCAACGTTTCCTTGGCTTCAAAAATTATTATAGGAAATTCATTCCTGGATTTGCTGCTATTACCAAACCTCTTACTGAGCTTACTAAATTGAATCATCCTTTCAGGTGGACAAGCCATACTCAACAGGTATTTGATCTTTTAAAAAATAAATTCACTACAGCACCCATTCTCCAATACCCGGATTTAGAAAAGCAATTCATCCTGGAAGTTGACGCTTCTGAGTTCGCAATAGGGGCAATCCTCTCTCAACGGAAATCGTTCAAAGATCCCTTACACCCGGTCGCATTTTTCTCTAGATTGATGCAACCAGCAGAGTTAAATTATCCAGTTGGCGAGAAAGAATTACTTGCAATAAAGTGTTCCTTCGATCACTGGAGACACTTGCTTGAGGGCGCAACACAACCAACTGTCATATATACTGACCACAAAAATCTGCAATATCTTCAGTGCAATCGAACCCTATCCTCCAGACAATTACGCTTGAGTCTTTACTTTTCTCGTTTCCATTACATCATTACCTACAGGCCTGGTACTAAAAATGGCAAGGCTGACGCCCTCTCTAGACAAGGTCCTAAACCTATAATACCATGCATTCCTACTACTGTTGTCCCTAAGGACTCTATCATTGGTGTTATAACAAGTCTAACTACAGTGTTAAAAGATGCTATTGCTATTGACCCATCAGTACCTCATACAGATCTTACCTACAATTCTGACGGCTTACTCTGCAAGGACGGGAAGCTATACATACCTCCAAATCTTAGATCTTCAATCTTGAAAACAGTTCATGAGTCCCCCCTTGCTGGACACATGGGAAGGGATAAAACTTTGGATTTACTAAAGCGTTCTTTTTGGTGGCCTACTCTTAACCTCGATCTCAAAGAATATATATCTAAATGCGTTATATGTGCAACCTCCAAACCTTCTAAACAACTTCCTGCGGGTCTTTTACAGCCTTTACCTGTACCACAAGTACCCTGGGAGGCGGTATCTCTGGACTTTATCGTGGACTTACCTGTCTCTAACAATTACACCACTATAATGGTTGTCACCGATTTATTCTCAAAGATGGCACATTTCACACCGATTGCCTCCCTACCCACTTCCAAGATCACAAGTGAATTGTTCATTCAAAACATTGTAAGATTGCATGAAATTCCTAAAACCATCCTTAGTGACCGTGGAACCCAATTCACTTCTAATTTCTGGAGGAATTTGTGTGCTGCTCTGCATATAGAACAAAAACTCACCACTGCCTACCATCCTCAAACGAATGGGCAGACGGAGAGGGTGAACCAGTGGCTCGAGCAATACCTACGATGCTTCTGCTCTCACCAACAAGATTCATGGGCCTCCTACTTGCCCCTAGCAGAATTCGCCTATAATAATAATAAGAGTTCCACAACTGGCACATCACCATTTTTTGTAAATTATGGTTTACATCCAAATTTCACTCTACTTCCGAAGATTGATACCCCATGTCCTCAGGTGAATGATCTAGTTAACAACATTTCTGCCAACTTTTCTTCGATTCGTGAACATATTCTTCAGGCACAAGCATCACAACGCAGGTACTACGATCTTCGCCACAGACCTAGTCCTCAATATTCCGTAGGACAACAAGTATGGCTCTCCACTAAGAACCTCAAGATACCCTATCCTTGTAGGAAACTAGGTAAACTCTTTTTGGGTCCTTACCCTATCATCAGGGTAAATGGTCCAACAATAGTTACACTCCAACTGCCATCAACTTTCAAGATACATCCGACTTTCCATGTGTCTCTTGTCAAACCTTGTAACCTACCCATATCAAATGTTACATCAGCAGACCCAATACCTTCTGCTACCCTTGATATGCAGTATGAGGTTCATATTATTCTGGATTCTAGACTCCGTCATGGGAATCTTTTCTATTTGGTTCATTGGAAAGGATTTGGACATGAAGATGATTCCTGGGAGCCTGCCTCGAACATATCTGCTCCACGTCTGATTTCTCTCTTCCATAGACGTAACCCTGATCGTCCCAGGCCTTGAACCTCGCTGTGGTTCTTTTTGTGGGGGGCTCTGTCAGGGTTACTGCTTACTAATGGTCTGTCCCTTTAAGTGCTTCCTATATCAAGCACTTCCCCCAGCACTCATTGCTGGTTAATTGAGAAAGGATTCACAGTTCAAGCGTGTCTATGAGAGTTTTCCACACTCTCCAACAGCCTCTCTAATTTCTATTTAAAGAGTTCCTAAAAGTTACTGATAACATCTCTTATTTTCATCCCTACATTTAGCAGCTCTACTACTTTAATCCATTACTGGAAGATTTCACCTATTGCAAGGAAATCAAACTGACTCGACATCTCATCCTGAAGCTGGTACAAGGTAACAGGATTTGCAAGCCGCTTCAGACACAGCACAGTGAGTAGCGGTGACGTCATCAGCTGCAGCCAACAACCGCTCTCCCTGTGAGTACCACGCTGCTGTTCATAGCAAACGGACACAAGTATCTATCTCCTGGGTTCTCAGGTCAGAACTATTTAATCCATTATTATTATTCGTTATTTTCACATAACTTGATGAACTATACCTGCCTAATCAAGGAATACAATAATTTACGTTATTGCTTAATTTGAACTGTTTGCGTTTACAATGGCCCTGATAGTATTATACAGTTTATGAAGTCAATAAACTGATACTTATTGGGCAAATATTAAAACATTATATGAAGCATTAACAACTAATTCATCAAGCTTCTTTTATGTTACAAACCTATTTTTGAGGCAATTGCTGATTCTGAGATACAACACAAAATTAAAGGCTTGTTCAAATTGCTACTATTACAATATGGCATGGATTTTAGGAACCAGGAGATGGAAAAAGATGCTTGGTCGGTCCTCTTACTTCAAATTGGGGGCACTGCGCGTGCAATCGTGGCCGGACTTTTAGCCGACGGACATTTGGCAGACGGACATTTGGCCGATGGACATTTGGCTGAAACACAAGTGGCTGTCAGATAACAGTCCGGCCATGAGATAGATAGATTTGATAGATAGATACATAGATTAGATAGATAGATCAATAGATGCAATAGATACATTTGATAGATACGATAGATAGATTTGATAGATAAATAGATAATTTGATAGATAGATAGATAATTTCCCAGACAGAGAATTACAAGACGTGCGGTCTGGGGCCCATGGTAAGGTTCCCAGAGGCAGTTGCGGCGCCAGGGGACGTGTATATGGCATGGATTTTAGGAACCGAGAGATGGAAAAAGATGCTTGGTCGGTCCTCCTACTTCAAATTTGGGGCACTGCGCGTACAATCTACTGTGCCACCAGATATGAGTGGTGTGTTAAGTAGTACTGTTCTTATCAGTTTAATCCCTGTTACGTCCCTTGATATGGCATCGATTTTAGAAACCGGGAGATGGAAAAAGATGCTTGGTCGGTCCTCCTACTTCAAATTTGGGGCACTGCGCGTGCAATCTAATGTACCACCAGATAGGAGTGGTGTGTTAAGTAGTACTATTCCTATCAGTTTAATCCCTGTTACGTGCCTTTTTTTGGTTTGGTTTTTGAAGCCACAGTGCAGCACCAGAGGCCAGAAAAATTTGGCATGTACACATGCCTGAAAAATCAGGTATTGTTGCAGCCGCTGCTGTAGCAGCGGCCAGAAAAATTAATGTTTGTTTCCCAGGCAGAAAGTGCCCTAAAACATTGCGGCTTGAACCCTAGTTGGTGGGGGATAAGTCACGCAAGTCATCCGGCATTCAAAGATAAAATACAGCAGCGTGTGGACCATTTTTAGCCCAAGGCAGCTCATCTCATCAGGCCTTTTTGACTCGAATGCATCGCCCAATGTCAGTCCCTTCAGGATCCATCCCTCATTCATCTTAATAATAGTGAGGTAATCTAGACTTTTTTGACCTAGGAGATGTCTCTTCTCAGTGACAATACCTCCTGCTGCACTGAAGGTCCTTTCTGACAGGAAACTTGAAGCAGGGCAGGCCAGAAGTTCTATCGCAAATTGGGATAGCTCAGGCCACAGGTCAAGCCTGCACACCCAGTAGTCAAGGGGTTAATCGCTCCTCAGAGTGTCGAGATCTGCAGTTAAGGCGAGGTAGTCTGCTACCTGTCGGTCGAGTCATTCTCTGAGGGTGGACCCCGAAGGGCTGTGGCGATGCATAGGACTTAAAAAGCTCTGCATGTCCTCCATCAACAACACGTCTGTAAAGCGTCCTGTCCTTGCCAGCGTGGTCGTGGGAGTCAGAGGATTACTTTCACCTCTTCCCCTGTTAGATTCCCGTTGTGCTGTGACATCACCCTTATACGCTGTGTAAAGCATACTTTTTAATTTATTTTGGAACTGCTGCATCCTTTCCGACTTGCGGTAATTCGGTAACATTTCAGGCACTTTATGCTTATACCAGGGGTTAGTAGCGTGGACACCCAGTACAGGTCGTTCTCCTTCAGCTTTTTTATACGAGGGTCCCTCAACAGGCACGACAGCATGAAAGACCCCATTTGCACAAGGTTGGATGCTGAGCTACTCATGTCCCGTTCCTCATCCTCAGTGATCTCACTGAAGGTATCTTCTTCCCCCCAGCCACGTACAACACCACGGGTACCAGATAGGTGACAACGAGCACCCTGGGATGCCTGTTGTGGTTGGTGTTCCTCCTCCTTCTCAAAGCCACATTCCTCCTCTGACTCCTCTTCCTCACAATCCTCTTCCAGCGTTGCCGCTGGTCCAGCAAGCGATGCTGATAAGGCTGTTTCTGGTGGTGATGGTGACCACAACTCTTCCTCTTCCTCTTCACGCTCATCTACGGCCTGATCCAGCACTCTTCGCAGGGCACGCTCCAGGAAGAAAACAAATGGTATGATGTTGCTGATGGTGCCTTCGGTGCGACAGACTAGGTTTGTCACCTCCTCAAAAGGACGCATGAGCCTACAGGCATTGCGCATGAGCGTCCATTAACGTGGCAAAAATTCCCAGCTCCGCAGAGGCTGTCCTAGCACCCCAGTCATACAAATACTCGTTAACAGCTTTTTCTTGTTGGAGCAGGCGGTCAAACATTAGGAGTGTTGAATTCCAACGTGTCGGGCTGTCGCAAATAAAGCGCCTCACTGGCATGTTGTTTCGCCACTGGATATCAGAAAAGTGTGCCATGGCCGTGTAGGAACGCCTCAAATGGCCACACACCTTCCTGGCCTGCTTCAGGACGTCCTGTAAGCCTGGGTACTAATGAACAAAGCGTTGTACGATCAGATTACACACATGTGCCATGCACGGCACATGTGTCAACTTGCCCAATTTCAATGCCGCCACCAAATTACTTCTGTTGTCAGAAACCACTTTGCCAATCTCCAGTTGGTGCGGAGTCAGCCACTGATCCACCTGTGCATTCAGGGCAGACAGGAGTGCTGGTCCTGTGTGACTCTCTGCTTTCAGGCAAGTCAACCCCAAGACGGCGTGACACTGCCGTATCCGGGATGTGGAATAGTACATGGGGAGGTGGGAGGGTGCCGTTGATGTGGAGAAAGATGCAGCAGCAGAAGAGGACTCAGCCAAGGAGGTTATGGAAGAGGATGGGGTAGGAGGAGTAGAGGAGGTGTCAGCAGACCTGCCTGCAAGTTGTGGCGGTGTCACCAACTCCTCTGCAGAACCACGCATTCCATGCTTGGCAGCCGTCAGCAGGTTTACCCTATGCGCAGTGTAGGTGATATACCTGCAGACCAGATATCAGTGGTCATATGGACCCTTGCCCCAACACTGTGTACCAGACATGCCATTACTTCCTTTCGCATAATCGATTTCAGGTTGGGGATTGCCTTTTGTGCAAAGAAATTTCATCCGGGTACCTTCCACTGCGGTGTCACAATAGCTACAATTTTTTTGAACGCCTCAGACTCCACCAGCTTGTATGGTAAAAGCTGGCAGGTTAAGAGTTCAGACAAGCCAGCTGTCAGACGCCGGGCAAGGGGGTGACTTTGTGACATTGGCTTCTTACGCTCAAACATGTCCTTGACAGACACCTGACTGTGGGCAGATGAGCAGGAACTGCTCCAGAAGAGAGACGGAGTGGCGGATGGTTGAGAGGGGGCAAGGAGGACAGCAGTGGTAGACGTGGCTGAAGATGCTGGACCAGGAGGAGGATGGCGGCTTTGAGTTTGTGTGCTGCTTCTACTCATGTGTTGATCCCATAGGCGTTTGTGATGTGTGATCATGTGCCTTCGCAAAGCAGTTGTACCTAGGTGGGTGTTGGACTTCCTACGACTCAGTTTCTTTTGGCACAGGTTGCAAATGGCATCGCTGTTGTCAGAGGCAGACACACAAAAAAATGCCACACTGCTGAGCTCTGCGATGATGGCATTCTGGTGGTGGCAACAGCATGCGTTGATTGGCGTGCTGTATGGCTGACCCCGGGTGCCGATGCATGCTGTCTGACTGTGCCACTAGCTCCTTGTGACAACCTCCCCCTGCTTCCAACTCGTCTCCTCCTCCTCCCCTCTGTCTCCCCATCGGAAATTTCACCCTGTTCTTCTTCTCTTCTAGCGGTCACCCACGTGACATCCACGGATGCATCGTCATCATCAACCGCTTCACTTGTATCTGACAAATAAACAAAGGAAGCAGCAGCGGGTACAACATCATCATCATCACACCGTACGTACATGTCTGTAATGCTGCCTGACTGAGACATATCACTGTTATCTACATCCTCTGTCAATGATGGTTGCACATCACTAATTTCTTCCAACTGATGTGTAAATAACAGATCAAGTGAAGCGGCTGTGGTGCTAGTGTTGGTGGTGGCGGCAGGCGAGCGAGTGGTAACTTGAGAGGTGCCCGAAGATAAGCTGGAGGAGGATGGTGCGTCAAGGTTAGCTATAGAAGATTGGGTGTCCTGTGTTAAAAAGTCAACTATGTCCTCAGAACTTTTTGAGTTCATGGGACGTGGCCTCTGAACACTGGGCATTATTCTAGGGCAAAAGGGAATCACAGCACCACGACCACAACGGCACCTGCGGGGTGGCCTGCCTCTGCCTGTCATTTTTTTTTAAATGTACACTTACACTACTATTAAACAAGATATGAGTGGTGCCACTGGGCAAGTGGGCACAGTATACGCTGTGAGCCTGACACAAAAAAGCAGACTGATGTTTCACAGTCCAAAAAGTTTTTTTTAAAAATGTACACTTACACTACTATTAAACAAGATATGAGTGGTGGCACTGGGCAAGTGGGCACAGTATACGCTGTGAGCCTGACACAAAAAAGAAGACTGATGTTTCACAGTCCAAAACGTTTTTGTTTTTTTTAAATGTACACTTACACTACTATTAAACAAGATATGAGTGGTGGCACTGGGAAAGTGGGCACAGTATACGCTGTGAGCCTGACACAAAAAAGCAAACTGATGTTTCACAGTCCAAAAAGTTTTTATTTTTTTAAATGTACACTTACACTACTATTAAACAAGATATGAGTGGTGGCACTGGGCAAGTGGGCTCAAAATAAGCTGTGAGCTTGAAACCAACAAAAAAGCAGACTGATGTTTCACAGTCCAAAAAGTTTTTTTTTGTTTTTAAATATACACTTACACTACTATTAAACAAGATATGAGTGGTGGCACTGGGCAAGTGGGCACAGTATACGCTGTGAGCCTGACTCAAAAAAGCAGACTGATGTTTCACAGTCCAAAAAGTTTTATTTTTTTAAATGTACACTTACACTACTATTAAACAAGATATGAGTGGTGGCACTGGGCAAGTGGGCACAGTATACGCTGTGAGCCTGACACAAAAAAGCAGACTGATGTTTCACAGTCTAAAAAGTTTTTATTTTTTTAAATGTACACTTACACTACTATTAAACAAGATATGAGTGGTGGCACTGGGCAAGTGGGCCCAGTATACGCTGTGAGCCTGACACAAAAAAGCAGACTGATGTTTCACAGTCCAAAAAGTTTTTATTTTTTTAAATGTACAATTACACTACTATTAAACAAGATATGAGTGGTGGCACTGGGCAAGTGGGCACAGTATACGCTGTGAGCCTGACACAAAAAAGAAGACTGATGTTTCACAGTCTAAAAAGTTTTTATTTTTTTAAATGTACACTTACACTATTATTAAACAAGATATGAGTGGTGGCACTGGGCAAGTGGGCCCAGTATAAGCTGGGAGCCTGAAACAAAAAAGCAGACTGATGTTTCATAGTCCAAAAAGTTTTTGTTTTTTTAAATGTACACTTACACTACTATTAAACAAGATATGAGTGGTGGCACTGGGCAAGTGGGCCCAGTATACGCTGTGAGCCTGACACAAAAAAGCAGACTGATATTTCACAGTCCAAAAAGTTTTTATTTTTTTAAATGTACAATTACACTACTATTAAACAAGATATGAGTGGTGGCACTGGGCAAGTGGGCACAGTATACGCTGTGAGCCTGACACAAAAAAGAAGACTGATGTTTCACAGTCCAAAACGTTTTTTTTTTTTTAAATGTACACTTACACTACTATTAAACAAGATATGAGTGGTGGCACTGGGCAAGTGGGCACAGTATACGCTGTGAGCCTGACACAAAAAAGCAGACTGATGTTTCACAGTCCAAAAAGTTTTATTTTTTTAAATGTACACTTACACTACTATTAAACAAGATATGAGTGGTGGCACTGGGCAAGTGGGCAGAGTATACGCTGTGAGCCTGACACAAAAAAGCAGACTGATGTTTCAAAGTCTAAAAAGTTTTTATTTTTTTAAATGTACACTTACACTATTATTAAACAAGATATGAGTGGTGGCACTGGGCAAGTGGGCCCAGTATAAGCTGTGAGCCTGAAACAAAAAAGCAGACTGATGTTTCATAGTCCAAAAAGTTTTTTTTTTTTTTAAATGTACACTTACACTACTATTAAACAAGATATGAGTGGTGGCACTGGGCAAGTGGGCCCAGTATACGCTGTGAGCCTGACACAAAAAAGCAGACTGATGTTTCACAGTCCAAAAAGTTTTTATTTTTTTAAATGTACAATTACACTACTATTATACAAGATATGAGTGGTGGCACTGGGCAAGTGTGCCCAGTATAAGCTGTGAGCCTGACACAAAAAAGCAGACTGATGTTTCACAGACCCAAAACGTTTTTTTTTTTTTTAAATGTACACTTACACTACTATTAAACAAGATATGAGTGGTGGCACTGGGAAAGTGGGCACAGTATACGCTGTGAGCCTGACACAAAAAAGCAGACTGATGTTTCACAGTCCAAAAAGTTTTTATTTTTTTAAATGTACAATTACACTACTATTAAACAAGATATGAGTGGTGCCACTGGGCAAGTGGGCACAGTATACGATGTGAGCCTGACACAAAAAAGAAGACTGATGTTTCCCAGTCCAAAACGTTTTTGTTTTTTTTAAATATACACTTACACTACTATTAAACAAGATATGAGTGGTGCACTGGGCAAGTGGGCACAGTATACGCTGTGAGCCTGACACAAAAAAGCAGACTGATGTTTCACAGTCCAAAAAGTTTTATTTTTTTAAATGTACACTTACACTACTATTAAACAAGATATGAGTGGTGGCGCTGGGCAAGTGGGCCCAGTATACGCTGTGAGCCTGACACAAAAAAGCAGACTGATATTTCACAGTCCAAAAAGTTTTTATTTTTTTAAATGTACAATTACACTACTATTAAACAAGATATGAGTGGTGGCACTGGGCAAGTGGGCACAGTATACGCTGTGAGCCTGACACAAAAAAGAAGACTGATGTTTCACAGTCCAAAACGTTTTTTTTTTTTTAAATGTACACTTACACTACTATTAAACAAGATATGAGTGGTGGCACTGGGCAAGTGGGCACAGTATACGCTGTGAGCCTGACACAAAAAAGCAGACTGATGTTTCAAAGTCTAAAAAGTTTTTATTTTTTTAAATGTACACTTACACTATTATTAAACAAGATATGAGTGGTGGCACTGGGCAAGTGGGCCCAGTATAAGCTGTGAGCCTGAAACAAAAAAGCAGACTGATGTTTCATAGTCCAAAAAGTTTTTTTTTTTTTTTAAATGTACACTTACACTACTATTAAACAAGATATGAGTGGTGGCACTGGGCAAGTGGGCCCAGTATACGCTGTGAGCCTGACACAAAAAAGCAGACTGATGTTTCACAGTCCAAAAAGTTTTTATTTTTTTAAATGTACAATTACACTACTATTATACAAGATATGAGTGGTGGCACTGGGCAAGTGTGCCCAGTATAAGCTGTGAGCCTGACACAAAAAAGCAGACTGATGTTTCACAGACCCAAAACGTTTTTTTTTTTTTTAAATGTACACTTACACTACTATTAAACAAGATATGAGTGGTGGCACTGGGAAAGTGGGCACAGTATACGCTGTGAGCCTGACACAAAAAAGCAGACTGATGTTTCACAGTCCAAAAAGTTTTTATTTTTTTAAATGTACAATTACACTACTATTAAACAAGATATGAGTGGTGCCACTGGGCAAGTGGGCACAGTATACGATGTGAGCCTGACACAAAAAAGAAGACTGATGTTTCCCAGTCCAAAACGTTTTTGTTTTTTTTAAATATACACTTACACTACTATTAAACAAGATATGAGTGGTGCACTGGGCAAGTGGGCACAGTATACGCTGTGAGCCTGACACAAAAAAGCAGACTGATGTTTCACAGTCCAAAAAGTTTTATTTTTTTAAATGTACACTTACACTACTATTAAACAAGATATGAGTGGTGGCGCTGGGCAAGTGGGCCCAGTATACGCTGTGAGCCTGACACAAAAAAGCAGACTGATATTTCACAGTCCAAAAAGTTTTTATTTTTTTAAATGTACAATTACACTACTATTAAACAAGATATGAGTGGTGGCACTGGGCAAGTGGGCACAGTATACGCTGTGAGCCTGACACAAAAAAGAAGACTGATGTTTCACAGTCCAAAACGTTTTTTTTTTTTTAAATGTACACTTACACTACTATTAAACAAGATATGAGTGGTGGCACTGGGCAAGTGGGCACAGTATACGCTGTGAGCCTGACACAAAAAAGCAGACTGATGTTTCAAAGTCTAAAAAGTTTTTATTTTTTTAAATGTACACTTACACTATTATTAAACAAGATATGAGTGGTGGCACTGGGCAAGTGGGCCCAGTATAAGCTGTGAGCCTGAAACAAAAAAGCAGACTGATGTTTCATAGTCCAAAAAGTTTTTTTTTTTTTTTAAATGTACACTTACACTACTATTAAACAAGATATGAGTGGTGGCACTGGGCAAGTGGGCCCAGTATACGCTGTGAGCCTGACACAAAAAAGCAGACTGATGTTTCACAGTCCAAAAAGTTTTTATTTTTTTAAATGTACAATTACACTACTATTAAACAAGATATGAGTGGTGGCACTGGGCAAGTGTGCCCAGTATAAGCTGTGAGCCTGACACAAAAAAGCAGACTGATGTTTCACAGACCCAAATTTTTTTTTTGTTTTTAAATGTACACTTACACTACTATTAAGCAAGATATGAGTGGTGGCACTGGGCAAGTGGGCACAGTATACGCTGTGAGCCTGACACAAAAAAGAAGACTGATGTTTCACAGTCCAAAACGTTTTTGTTTTTTTTAAATATACACTTACACTACTATTAAACAAGATATGAGTGGTGCACTGGGCAGGTGGGCACAGTATACGCTGTGAGCCTGACACAAAAAAGCAGACTGATGTTTCACAGTCCAAAAAGTTTTATTTTTTTAAATGTACACTTACACTACTATTAAACAAGATATGAGTGGTGGCACTGGGCAAGTGGGCAGAGTATACGCTGTGAGCCTGACACAAAAAAGCAGACTGATGTTTCAAAGTCTAAAAAGTTTTTATTTTTTTAAATGTACACTTACACTATTATTAAACAAGATATGAGTGGTGGCACTGGGCAAGTGGGCCCAGTATAAGCTGTGAGCCTGAAACAAAAAAGCAGACTGATGTTTCATAGTCCAAAAAGTTTTTTTTTTTTTTTAAATGTACATTTACACTACTATTAAACAAGATATGAGTGGTGGCACTGGGCAAGTGGGCCCAGTATACGCTGTGAGCCTGACACAAAAAAGCAGACTGATGTTTCACAGTCCAAAAAGTTTTTATTTTTTTAAATGTACAATTACACTACTATTAAACAAGATATGAGTGGTGGCACTGGGCAAGTGTGCCCATTATAAGCTGTGAGCCTGACACAAAAAAGCAGACTGATGTTTCACAGACCCAAATTTTTTTTTTGTTTTTAAATGTACACTTACACTACTATTAAGCAAGATATGAGTGGTGGCACTGGGCAAGTGGGCACAGTATACGCTGTGAGCCTGACACAAAAAAGCAGACTGATGTTTCACAGTCCAAAAAGTTTTTATTTTTTAAATGTACACTTACACTACTATTAAACAAGATATGAGTTGTGGCACTGGGCAAGTGGGCCCAGTATAAGCTTTTTTTTTAAATGTACACTTACACTACTATTAAACAAGATATGAGTGGTGGCATTGGGCAAGTGGGCACAGTATACGCTGTGAGCCTGACACAAAAAAGCAGACTGATGTTTCACAGTCCAAAAAGTTTTTATTTTTTTAAATGTACACTTACACTACTATTAAACAAGATATGAGTTGTGGCACTGGGCAAGTGGGCCCAGTATAAGCTGTGAGCCTGACACAAAAAAGAAGACTGATGTTTCACAGTCCAAAAAGTTTTTATTTTTTTAAATGTACACTTACACTACTATTAAACAAGATATGAGTGGTGGCACTGGGCAAGTGGGCACAGTATACTCTGTGAGCCTGACACAAAAAAGCAGACTGTTTCACAGTCCAAAAAGTTTTTATTTTTTTAAATGTACAATTACACTACTATTAAACAAGATATGAGTGGTGGCACAGGGCAAGTGTGCCCAGTATAAGCTGTGAGCCTGACACAAAAAAGCAGACTGATGTTTCACAGTCCAAAAAGTTTTTTTTGTTTTTAAATGTACACTTACACTACTATTAAGCAAGATATGAGTGGTGGCACAGGGCAAGTGGGCACAGTATACGCTGTGAGCCTGACATAAAAAAGCAGACTGATGTTTCACAGTCCAAAAAGTTTTTATTTTTTTAAATGTACACTTACACTACTATTAAACAAGATATGAGTGGTGGCACTGGGCAAGTGGGCACAGTATACGCTGTGAGCCTGGCACACACGCTGGCAGGCAGGCAACTGCAATTAGATTACACAAGCAGACTGATATTTCACAGTCAAAAAAGTTTTTTATTTTCAAATTATTTACACTACTGTTACACCAGATATGAGTGGTGGCACTGGGCAAGTGGGCACAGTATTCGCTGTGAGCCTGGCACACACGCTGGCAGGCAGGCATCTGCAATTAGGTTACACAAGCAGACTGATGTTTCACAGTCGAAAAAGTTTTTTTTTTTAAATTTACACTACTGTTACACCAGATATGAGTGGTGGCACTGGGCAAGTGGGCCTGGCACACACGCTGGCAGGCAGGCAACTGCAATTAGGTTACACAAGCAGACTGATGTTTCACAGTCAAAAAATTTTTTTTTTTAAATTTACACTACTGTTACACCAGATATGAGTGGTGGCACTGGGCAAGTGGGCCTGGCATACATGCTGGTAGGCAGGCAACTGCAATTAGATTACACTAGCAGACTGATGTTTCATAGTCAAAAAGTTTTTTTTTTTAAATTTACACTACTGTTACACCAGATTTTTTTTTTGTTTTTAAATGTACACTTACACTACTATTAAGCAAGATATGAGTGGTGGCACTGGGCAAGTGGGCACAGTATACGCTGTGAGCCTGACACAAAAAAGAAGACTGATGTTTCACAGTCCAAAACGTTTTTGTTTTTTTTAAATATACACTTACACTACTATTAAACAAGATATGAGTGGTGCACTGGGCAGGTGGGCACAGTATACGCTGTGAGCCTGACACAAAAAAGCAGACTGATGTTTCACAGTCCAAAAAGTTTTATTTTTTTAAATGTACACTTACACTACTATTAAACAAGATATGAGTGGTGGCACTGGGCAAGTGGGCAGAGTATACGCTGTGAGCCTGACACAAAAAAGCAGACTGATGTTTCAAAGTCTAAAAAGTTTTTATTTTTTTAAATGTACACTTACACTATTATTAAACAAGATATGAGTGGTGGCACTGGGCAAGTGGGCCCAGTATAAGCTGTGAGCCTGAAACAAAAAAGCAGACTGATGTTTCATAGTCCAAAAAGTTTTTTTTTTTTTTTTAAATGTACATTTACACTACTATTAAACAAGATATGAGTGGTGGCACTGGGCAAGTGGGCCCAGTATACGCTGTGAGCCTGACACAAAAAAGCAGACTGATGTTTCACAGTCCAAAAAGTTTTTATTTTTTTAAATGTACAATTACACTACTATTAAACAAGATATGAGTGGTGGCACTGGGCAAGTGTGCCCATTATAAGCTGTGAGCCTGACACAAAAAAGCAGACTGATGTTTCACAGACCCAATTTTTTTTTTTGTTTTTAAATGTACACTTACACTACTATTAAGCAAGATATGAGTGGTGGCACTGGGCAAGTGGGCACAGTATACGCTGTGAGCCTGACACAAAAAAGCAGACTGATGTTTCACAGTCCAAAAAGTTTTTATTTTTTAAATGTACACTTACACTACTATTAAACAAGATATGAGTTGTGGCACTGGGCAAGTGGGCCCAGTATAAGCTTTTTTTTTAAATGTACACTTACACTACTATTAAACAAGATATGAGTGGTGGCATTGGGCAAGTGGGCACAGTATACGCTGTGAGCCTGACACAAAAAAGCAGACTGATGTTTCACAGTCCAAAAAGTTTTTATTTTTTTAAATGTACACTTACACTACTATTAAACAAGATATGAGTTGTGGCACTGGGCAAGTGGGCCCAGTATAAGCTGTGAGCCTGACACAAAAAAGAAGACTGATGTTTCACAGTCCAAAAAGTTTTTATTTTTTTAAATGTACACTTACACTACTATTAAACAAGATATGAGTGGTGGCACTGGGCAAGTGGGCACAGTATACTCTGTGAGCCTGACACAAAAAAGCAGACTGTTTCACAGTCCAAAAAGTTTTTATTTTTTTAAATGTACAATTACACTACTATTAAACAAGATATGAGTGGTGGCACAGGGCAAGTGTGCCCAGTATAAGCTGTGAGCCTGACACAAAAAAGCAGACTGATGTTTCACAGTCCAAAAAGTTTTTTTTGTTTTTAAATGTACACTTACACTACTATTAAGCAAGATATGAGTGGTGGCACAGGGCAAGTGGGCACAGTATACGCTGTGAGCCTGACATAAAAAAGCAGACTGATGTTTCACAGTCCAAAAAGTTTTTATTTTTTTAAATGTACACTTACACTACTATTAAACAAGATATGAGTGGTGGCACTGGGCAAGTGGGCACAGTATACGCTGTGAGCCTGGCACACACGCTGGCAGGCAGGCAACTGCAATTAGATTACACAAGCAGACTGATATTTCACAGTCAAAAAAGTTTTTTATTTTCAAATTATTTACACTACTGTTACACCAGATATGAGTGGTGGCACTGGGCAAGTGGGCACAGTATTCGCTGTGAGCCTGGCACACACGCTGGCAGGCAGGCATCTGCAATTAGGTTACACAAGCAGACTGATGTTTCACAGTCGAAAAAGTTTTTTTTTTAAATTTACACTACTGTTACACCAGATATGAGTGGTGGCACTGGGCAAGTGGGCCTGGCACACACGCTGGCAGGCAGGCAACTGCAATTAGGTTACACAAGCAGACTGATGTTTCACAGTCAAAAAAATTTTTTTTTTAAATTTACACTACTGTTACACCAGATATGAGTGGTGGCACTGGGCAAGTGGGCCTGGCATACATGCTGGTAGGCAGGCAACTGCAATTAGATTACACTAGCAGACTGATGTTTCATAGTCAAAAAGTTTTTTTTTTTAAATTTACACTACTGTTACACCAGATATGAGTGGTGGCACTGGGCAAGTGGGCCTGGCACACACGCTGGCAGGCAGGCAACTGCAATTAGATTACACAAGCAGACTGATGTTTCATAGTCAAATTTTTTTTTTTTTTTAAATTTACACTACTGTTACACCAGATATGAGTGGTGGCACTGGGCAAGTGGGCCTGGCACATACGCTGGCAGGCAGGCAACTGCAATTAGATTATACTAGCAGACTGATGTTTCACAGTCAAATTTTTTTTTTTTATTTAAATTTACACTACTGTTACACCAGATATGAGTGGTGGCACTGGGCAAGTGGGCCTGGCACACACGCTGGCAGGCAAGCAACTGCAATTAGATTACACAAGCAGACTGATGTTTCACAGTCAAAAAAGTTTTTTTTTTTTTAAATTTACACTACTGTTACACCAGATATGAGTGGTGGCACTGGGCAAGTGGGCCTGACACACACGCTGGCAGGCAGGCAACTGCAATTAGATTACACTAGCAGTCTGATGTTTCACAGTCAAAAAAGTTTTTTTTTTTTTAATTTACACTATTGTTACACCAGATATAAGTTGTGGCACTGGGCAAGTGGCTTGGCAGGCAACTGCAATTAGATTACACAGGAAAAAAAAACAAAAAACAGACTGATGTTCTAGCCCTAAAAAGGGCTTTTTGGGGTGCTGTCCTTACAGCAGAGATCAGATGAGTCCTTCAGGACTGTAGTGGACACTGAATACACTAGCCTAGCTATCAATTTCCCTATTAAATCACCAGCAGCTACACTGTCCCTCCTCTCACTAACAATGCAGCTTCCGAATGAATCTAAAATGGCTGCTGTCCAGGAGCTGGGAGGGTCTGGGAGGGAGGGTCTGCTGCTGATTGGCTGGAATGTGTCTGCAGAATGTTAGATACAGGGTCAAAGTTTACTCAATGATGATGAATAGGGGGCGGATCGAACATCGCATATGTTCGCCCGCCGTTGCGAACGCGAACAAGCTATGTTCGCCGGGAACTATTCGCCGGCGAACTATTCACAACATCACTAATATTAAGCACAAACTTTACATTTTTCTGACATGCATAACAAAGAGAAACATTAAGAGCTACATTACGAGTGGAGCGGTATTTAGCATTTCCACTTCAGCATAAAAGTAATCTTTTTGCGTGCCCTAAGCAAGTTGAACCAAGTTTTACCTTCCAATGTTCTTCAAATACATGTTAGTTTTATTTTAAATATATATATTTACTCTGGCTAGCACTTGTGATTGTGATTGGTGGCTACATTTTGCCACCAATAAGCAAGTGCAACCCAGGTTCTGAACAAAAAATGGGCTGGCTCCTAAGCTTTACATTCCTGTTTTTCAAATAAAGCTACCAAGTAAATAAATAAAAATTGATAATAGGAGTAAATTAGAAAGTTGCTTAAAATTGCATGCTCTATCTGAATCAAAGAAAACAATGGGTTTACTACCCCTTTAAATTTTAATGTTTTTCAAAATGTTATATTTAATAAATACATAACGAGCATTAAAGGGACATGAAACCCCAAATTTTTATTTGGATAGAACATACAATTTTGAACAACTTTCCAATTTACTCCCATTATCAAATTTGCTTAGTTATCGTGTTATCCTTTCCTGAAGGAACAACATTGCTCTACTGGCAGCAAGATGAACACATCTAGTTAGCCAATCACAAAAGACAATTGTGTGCAGGCACCAATCAGCAGCTAGCTCACACTAGTGTAGGATATGTGCATATTCTTTTTCAACAAGGGATACCAAGAGAACAAATCACATTTGAAAATAGAACTGAATTTAAAAGTGTCTTAAAATGACTTGCCCTATCGGAATCATGCAAGTTGACTTTCCTATCCCTTTAAGATAACTCATGTCGTGTTAGCGCACAAGAAGAATTAATGTACTCTTGTGGGGTTTGTGTATATATATATATATCTATATATATATATATATGTGTGTGTATGTGTGTGTGTGTGTGGAGAAAATAGAATGCTTCAATTCAGAAGTGGAACCAATACCACTCAGAATATATTGACAAAAAGCACTATGATTTGAATCAAAATAGATCTAGAACTTTTTTAGACTGGAGTAAATATGTTTATTTCAAACTATTAGCAGCATGAAACCAAATATATGGGACACTTGGTCTCCAATAAATTAAATTATGTGTGAAAAAGAGATGTTACAGCACTGTGGGAAATAGTAACTACAATAGTCTCTGTTGAGGTAAATACAACCCCACAAATAATTCAGATGAGGTATTGTCACGGATACCAGATGGCTAAGGCTACCCCTCACCCCCTACAACCTCACCCCTGTTGTTTCTCAGTGGTTTTGGGCTCCTCAGAGCAACCACAATCTCTGAAAGCTTTTGGTTGCATGGTTTTCTAAACTTGTTTAGAAAAGACTGGTCTATGACCTGGAAAACCCTCCTAGGCTGGTTGGGCTCCTGGAACTCCTGGTCGGCCGCCTCACAACTGACATCTGCCTAACCCCTCTCAGGCTGTCCAGGCTCCTGGAACTCCCGGTCTGCCACAGGACAGCAGAACACCCGCTAACTTTACCCCTGGTCGCTCCAGCAACCATGTGCCCCAGAGCTCCGCTCTTTTGGGGATTAGTAGCCCCTAGGGAGGACAAGAGGTGGGGACATTACCGGAGGGGAGCTGCTTTGGGAACCAGGGGTTTTGGACACCCCTACCCATAACTTCAACGGGCTGAATCTCCAGTCCCCAATAACGAATCACGCCGCTATTTGGATTGCAGCATCTGGGGACCAAGAGCTTTCAAATGACACCCTGGAAGTGCCGCCGCTCCCCCAGGATCACCCCAAAACTGTCACCACTGTGTCCTGGGATTCTGTGAGACTATGGTTGCTATGGAGGCACCGGTCAGTCTGGAGGGGAGGGAATGGTGGGAAAACTGTGACTATGGCCTCTAGTTATCAAGCCGTCAACCGCAAATATGCTGGAATTCTGCAGCGTATTTGTGGCAAGGCTGATTCGCCGTAGTTATCAAGCCCTACAGCCCGGCAAAAGTAGAATATAGTGACATAACCTACGATCCACCGGACTCAGTCTGACACAGATCTATGGTTATGTCACTACAGATGTTCCGAACGCAAGTTCGGCACAATCTGACTACTTTGGTAGTTATCAAACTACTACCAGGTACGCTCGCCACTATTCCTGGCCAATGTACCTGGTTTTCAATCCTCCACCTTGGAGGCTGCGGATCCCATAGGAATCAATAGGAGTCTGACCATAAAGAAAGCTTATGTTCGCTGCTGCCCGATATCCCATTGATTCCTATGGGAATGTTTACACCTAACACCCTAACATGTACCCCGAGTCTAAACACCCCTAATATGCCCCCCCTACACTGCCGCAACGAAATAAACTTATTAACTCCTAAACCACCGCTCCCGGACCCCGCCGCAACTATAATAAACATGTTAACCCCTAAACCGCCACTCCCGGAGCCCGCCGCCACCTACATTATACATATTAACCCCTAATCTGCCGCCCCATATACCGCCACCACCTACATAAACTTATTAACCCCTATCCTGCGGATTCCGGACCTCGCCGCAACAAAATAAATTGTTTAACCCCTAAACCGCCGCTCCCGGACACCGCCGCCACCTATATTAAAGTTATTAACCCTATCCTGCCCCCCCTATTCCGCCGCCACCTATATTAAAATTATTAACCCCTATACTGCCCCCCCTATACCGCCGCCACCTATATTAATATTATTAACCCCTATCCTGCCCCCCTTTACCACCGCCACCTATATTAATATTATTAACCCCTATCCTGCCCCCCCTATACCGCCGCCACCTATGTTAAGATTATTAACCCCTAAACCTAAGTCTAACACTAACCCCACCAACTTAAATATTATTTTAATAAATCTAAATACATATTACTCGTATTAACTAAATTAATCCTATTTAAAACTAAATACTTACCTGTAAAATAAACCCTAAGATAGCTACAATATAACTATTAATCATATTGTTATATTTACCAGCCCTTAAAAGGGCTTTTTGCGGGGCATTGCCCCAAAGTAATCAGCTCTTTTACCTGTAAAAAAAAATACAACCCCCCACAACATTAAAACCCACCACCCACATACTCCTACACTAACCCACCAAAACTAACACTAACCCCCTGAAGATCACCCTACCTTGAGCCGTCTTCACCCAGCCGGGCCGAATTCTTCATCCAACTGGTGCAAAAGAGGTCCTCCATCCATCAGAAGTCTTCATCCAGGCGGCGTCTTTAATCTTCATCCATCCGGAGCAGAGCGGAGCCATCTTCCAAGGAGCCGACGCGGAGCCATCCTCTTCAACCGACGACTGAACGATGAATGAAGGTTCCTTTAAGGGACATCATTCAAGATGGCATCCCTTGAATTCCGATTGGCTGATAGGATTCTATCAGCCAATCGGAATTAAGGTAGGAAAAATCCAATTGTCTGGTGATGTATGGAGGACCTCTTCTGCGCCACTTGGATGAAGGATTCGGCCCGTCTGGGTGAAGACGGCTCAAGGTAGGGTGATCTTCAAGGGGTTAGTGTTAGTTTTTTTTAAGGGGGGGTTTGGGTGGGTTAGAGTAGGGGTATGTGGGTGGTGGGATTTAATGTTGGGGGTGGGGTTGTATTTTTTTTACAGGTAAAAGAGCTGATTACTTTGGGGCAATGCCCCGCAAAAAACCCTTTTAAGGGCTGGTAAAAGAGTTGGTTACTTTGTAATTTAGAATAGGGTAGGGCATTTTTTTATTTTGGGGGGCTTTATTATTTTATTAGGGGGCTTAGATTAGGTGTAATTAGTTTAAACTTCTTGTAATTCTTTTTTATTTTCTGTAATTTAGTGGGGGGGGGGGTTCGTACTATAGTTTAGTTTATTTAATTTAATGTTAGGTAATTGCAGTTAATTTATTTAATTAATTTAATTATAGTGTAGTGTTAGGTTTAATTGTAACTTAGGTTAGGATTTATTTTACAGGTAATTTTGTAAGCATTTTAGCTAGGAAGTTATTAAATAGTTAATAACTATTTAATAACTATTCTACCTGGTTAAAATAAATACAAAGGTGCCTGTAAAATAAAAATAAATCCTAAAATAGCTACAATATAATTAATAGTTATATTGTAGCTATCTTAGGGTTTATTTTACAGGTAAGTATTTAGTTTTAAATAGGATTCATTTAGTTAATATGAGTAATATGTATTTAGATTTATTAAAATAATATTTAATTTAGGGGGGTTAGGGTTAGTGTTAGACTTAGGTTTAGGGGTTAATAATATTAATATAGGTGGCGGCTGTATAGGGGGCAGGATAGGGGTTAATAATATTAATATAGGTGGCGGTGGTATAGGGGGGGCAGGATAGGGGTTAATAACTTTAATATAGGTGGAGGCGGGGTCCGGGAGCGGTGGTTTAGGGGTTAAACAAGTTATTTAGTTGCAGCGGAGTCCGGGATCCGCAGGATAGGGGTTAATAACTTGAATATAGGTGGCAGTGGTATAGGGGGCGGCAGATTAGGGGTTAATAGGTATAATGTAGGTGGCAGCGGGGTGCGGGAGCGGGGGTTTAGGGGTTAATATATTTATTATAGTTGCGGCGGGGTCCAGGAGCGGCGGTTTAGGGGGTAATAACTTTATTTAGGTGCGGGGGGCTCCGGGAGCGGCAGTTTAGGGGGTAAAACAGTATAGTTAGTGTGGGTGCTTAGTGACAGGCTAGCAAGAAAGCTGCGAAGAAGCCGATGAGCCCGTGACGGGCGGTGAGGTCAGAGGCTGGTGAGGCACTGGCAATGATACACCTGAGAAACAAACACGCATGCATATTATTTTATATCTCTATACACATATACATACACACACTAACTCTCTCTCACGCACACACTAACTCTCTCTCACGCACACACTAACTCACACTCACACACACACTCTCTCACACACACACACTCTCTCTCACACACACACACTCTCACACACACACATACTCTCACACACACACTCTCACACACACACTCTCACACACACACTCTCTCACACACACACACTCTCTCTCACACACACACACACACACTCTCACACACACACTCTCACACACACACTCTCTCACACACACTCTCACACACACACACACACATTCACACACACACACACACTCTCACACACACTCTCTCACACACACACACACTCTCACACACACACTCTCACACACACTCTCACACACACACTCTCACACACACACTCTCACACACACACTCTCACACACACTCTCTCACACACACACACACACTCACACACACACACTCTCACACACACACACACACACACACACTCTCACACACACTCTCACACACACACTCTCACACACAAAATCTCTCACACACACTCTCACACACACACACACACACACTCACACACACACACACACACACACTCTCTCACACACACACACTCTCACACACACACTCTCACACACACACACTCACACACACACTCTCACACACACACACTCTCACACACACTCTCACACACATACTCTCACACACACACTCTCACACACACACTCTCACACACTCACACACACACACACTCACACACTCACACACACACTCTCACACACACACACTCTCACTCACACACACACACTCTCACTCTCTCTCTCACACACACACACACACACACACACTCTCTCTCTCACACACACTCTCTCTCTCTCTCTCTCTCACACATACACACTCTCACACTCTCTTTATCTCTCTTGCTTTATGCAAATACTCCAGTAAGTGACAGGGCTTCCTCACGACACAGTATAAAGCAGAGACTACACAGCATGGATCAGTTTACAGTGCATCCATGTATAGCTATTACACAGTGAAACTGCAAGTCTGTTATTAACAATTGTGTACAATATGAACCGAACAACTATAAACCTTGTATTAAGAAATGCAACACACAGTGAAAGTAATATTCCCAATATACACAGAATGATTCTAAAGCAGTACATTTCCAACAGGAAGTTGAAGAGTCTCAGACTGAGAATATCATTCAGGACTTAGGTTCAAAACCCCAAATAGCTAAAAAATGTTCCCTATAAATTCTCTTAATAGTTTTTTTTTTGTGAAACAGTGTGAGGGTGAATACTAGCTATTTACTACACCGTTTAATTTCATAAAATTGCATTACATTGAAGGAAGTCTGTATAGTTCCACACACAATTAAAACACTAATAACTAAAGTCAGGTGGGTTATAAAAATTACATCAAGGGTATCCAAAAGTAAAAGTGGCTTATGCACCAAATATGTACTTAGCTTACAAAGAAAATCACATTTCACTTTGCAAAAAAATCAACACAGCCACAATATATTGTATAAAATGCAGCTGCACCCAATTATGTAATTTATTGTCATTATAGGGAACCTCTGGAGTTATGTTATCAGTACTGTAAAGTCATACAATACACATATGTCAGCTCATCGTGCACAATATAATACGGGTAACATCACATTAGTTATTATTAGTCTAAAGAGCAAGAAAAATGTTTTGTTTTTTTTACTCACACGAAGACTGATAGACGAAAGCCCAGCCCCTGAGTCTCTCCAACACATTGTAAAGATAGTTTTGCAGTTTTCTATATTTGACATTCCTCCGGCAACTCTGACTGCTGTTATTAGACAGTGGCTACCCAAGCGATCTCATGTGGGCTCCCTGCTTCCCTCTCCTGCTCTCCTGTAAGCCCCCTCTTGCCCTCGGCAGTGGGGTGACATGAAAGCTGGTGCAATGTGCTTTAGAATTCTTGTTCAGTCAGCCCTGCTAAATGTGGTTAGGGATTGAATAGTGACGAGTACTGGTTAGCTAGTAGCTACAATAGTTAAGTTTAACATGTCTTCAACTGTGCCACATGACAAGAATAAGAGGTATTGGATTGGAGTCAGACATAAGGTGCTGCTGTCAGCTGTTACAGAATGCTTATTTATGTAGCAGGATTATAAAAAACGTTATTTATTGTCAAGTGGTTAGTGGCATGCAATATCACACACATCTTCTTGTTAGGCAAAAAGGATGTAGATGATAGCAGCACCTTATGTCCGACTTCAATCTAATACCTCTTATTGCTGTCATGTGGCCAGTGCCGGCCTTAGGTGTTCTGGCATCCTGTGCGGGCTACTTCTGTGGCGCCCTCCCTCCACGTTCACCTAAACAAAAGCTACCAATCAAAAGCTAGCTCCCAGTAATGCATTGCTTCTCATGAGCCTACATAGGTATGCTTTTAAACAAAGGATACCAAAATAAAAAAAAATATCTACTATACTAAATAAAATAAATAAATACTAATTAATGCCTGGGATAAGAATAAGGCTATCCTACATACTAATTACAGGAGGGGCCCTGGGGCTGATGGGTGTTACAGGGAGGGGGTGCTGAGGCGGATTGGCATTACAAGGGGGACCCTGTGGCTAATGGGGGTTACATGGGGGCCCCAGGGCTGATGGGGCTTACAGGGGGGGTGCTGAGGCTGATGGTGGTTAAATTACAGGAGGGTGCTGAGGCTGATGGGGGTTACATTACAGTGGGGTGCTTAGGCTGATTGGGGTTACAGGGGTGGACCTGAGTTTGATAGTGATTACCCTAACCAGCCTCAGCACCCCCCTGAAACCACCATCAGTCCCTGCCCCCCCTGTGACCACCATCAGTCCCTGGGCCCCCCTGGAACCCCCTATAACCCAAATCAGCCTCATCAAACCCCTGTAACCACCATCAGCCCCAGGGAACCCCCTGTAACCCCAATCAGCCTCAGCGCCCCCTGCAACCCCAATCAGCTCAATCCCCCCCTGTAAACCCAATCTGCCCCAGCACCCCCCATCAGTGCCAGGCCCCCCCTTTAACCCCAATCAGCATCATCACCCCCTGTAACCACCATCAGCCCCAGGGTCCCCCTGTAACCCCAATCAGCCTCAGCTCCCCCTGTAACGCCAGTCAGTCTCAGACTCTCAGCGCCCCCCCCTGTAAACACCATCAGCCCCAGGGCCCCTTCCCTGTAACCCCAATCGGCCTCATCACCCCCCCTGTAAACCCCATCAGCCCCAGGGTCCCCCTTGTAACCCCAATCAGCCTTGGCGCCCCCCCTGTAACCACCATCAGCCTCATCAACCCCCTGTGACCACCATCAGCCCCAGGGCCCCCCCTGTAACCCCAATCAGCCTCAGCACCGCCTGCAACCCCAATCAGCCCCAGTCCCCCCTGTAAACCCAATCAGCCCCAGCACCCCCAATCAGCCCCAGGGACCCCCTGTGACCCCAATCAGCATCATAACCCCCCTGTAACCACCATCAGCCCCAGGGTCCCCCCTGTAACCCCAATCGGCCTCATCACCCCCCTGTAATCCCCATCAGCCCCAGGATCCCCCTGTAACCCAAATCAGCCTCAGCACCCCCACCCTGTAAACCCCAGGGCCCCCCTGTAATCCCAATCACCCTTAGCACCCCTGTACCCCTCATCAGCCACAGGGCCCTCCTGTAACCCCAATCAGCCTCAGCACCCTCACCCTGTGTAAACCCCATTATCCCCAAGGTCCTCCCTTGTAAACCCAATCAGCCTCAGCACCCCCACCCTGTGTAAACCCCATTAGCCCCAGGGCCCCCCCTGTAATCCCAATCAGCCTCAGCACCCTCACCCTGTGTAAACCCCATTAGCCCCAGGGCTCCCCCTGTAATCCCAATCAGCCTCAGCACCCCCTGTAAACCAAATCAGCCTCAGCACCCCCACCCTGTGTAAACCCCATTAGCCCCAGGGTCCCCCCTTGTAACCCCAATCAGCCTCAGCACCCTCACCCTGTGTAAACCCCATTAGACCCAGGGTCCCCCCTGTAAACCCCATCAGGCCCAGGCCACCCCTGTAATCCCAATAAGCCTCAACACCCCCCTGTATTCCCAATCAGCCTCATGACCCCCCTGTAAACCCCATCAGCCCCAGGGCCCCCTGTAACCCCAATAAGCCTCAGCACCCCCACCCTGTAAACCCCATTAGCCCCAGGGCCCCCCTGTAACCACAATCAGCCTCAGCACCCCCTGTAACCCCCATCAGCCACAGGGCCCCCTTGTAACCCCCATCAGCCTCAGCACCTCCACCCTGTGTAAACACCATTAGCCCCAGGGTCCCCCCTTGTAACCCCAATCAGCCTCAGCACTCTACCCTGTATAAACCCTATTAGCCCCAGGGTCCCCCTTGTAACTATAATCAGCCTTAGCGCCCCCTCTGTAACCCCCATCAGCCTCAGCACCTTCTGTAACCCCCATCAGCCTCAGCACACCCTGTAACTCCAATCAGCTTCAGCACCCCCATTCTGTAAACCCCATAAGACCCAGAGTCCCCCTTGTAACCTCAATCAGCCTCAGTACCCCCTCTGTAAACCCCATCAGCCCCAGGGCTCACCCTGCACCTGCTACCTACTGTCGGCAGATGGTTCAGCTTCTCCCTATGTCCTTGCATCCACAATGTTACACAGTCAGTGTGTACTTTCAACACACTTGATCGTGCGCCCCCGGCCGCCATAGCCCCACCCCCTGCCACCATAGCCACGCCCCTGCTGCCATTGTAGCCCCTCCCCCCTCAGTATTTTTTTTAACATAAATACATTTACAAAAAAATAAAAAAAAAATGCCTTCTGCATATTAAGTGCCCTCTGGGCTGATGGTCAGTCTCAATTACTTACCGGTAAAGTAGTAAGCAGTAGGGCAGGGCAGCAGCTGATCCTTTGAAGTCGATGTCCAATAACTGGAATCCTGGGCTTAAGATGGATGATCACAGGTCACAGGAGGCAGCAGTCACTCATTCCCACCAGTAGCAGCAGCTCCCTCCTGTACTTCAGTCTTCCCGTCTGAAGTCTGACTGTGTTGGCTCGATGTAAACCCGATGTCATTGACCCACACTCAGCAGCCCAGCAGGCACACCTCCCCGCAGTGCTGAATGCTGATTGGCTGAAAGAGTAGCTCCATCATGGAGGCGGTTTTGAGAACCGCCTCTATTGGAGCTTGTATGAGGGCCCAGTGAGTCACCAGTGGGTGGCGCTGCTCTAAGTGAGCAGTCAACACTTACTTAGATCCATGTTGCTCAATTAATGGAGGGCAGCGGACCGGCTCACTGCCTCCTATTTGCGCAACAATGGATGGTGACTTTTGCAGCGCAAGCACACAGTGTCTACTAGTAATAGCTATTGCCATGGGGGTGGGGGGGTACCCTTGTGGCGAGGGGTGGTTGTGGCGAGGGGTGGGTGTGGCCAAAAAATTAATAAAATAAAAAACACTTTTCTTTTTTTTTAATAAATATTATTTTAAAACTTTTTTTCCCTCATTGGACAGGGGAGGCACTGCCTCCCCTGCCTCCTATTACTGCACGTCACTGCGATGAGCAGCAAGATCGATGAATGTCAGTTAACAACAGTCCGCTGCTCATCACTCCGTACTTGGTGCGCAGCTTCTTGACAGCTTTCTTGATAACTTTGGCGAGCATATTCAGGTCCGCGGCAGCGATGGTAGGCGAGTTCAGGCGAGCGTATTGGGCCGGCGAATGCAGGTAAGTAGATGGCTTCATAACTAGAGGCCATTGTCTTCTGTTCTTATCAAGATAAGTGTGTGTATAAAAGATGTGTGTTTTGCTCAATAAAATCAGTGAATGCTAGTCTGTCTAGTCATTTAGGTGGGCTCCTGCTAGAATCACTTTCCTGGGCTACATAACAGCCTGTTCCAGGCAGAGAAAGGATCCTCAGGCAGAGCTACCCAGCCTGGGTAGCTGGAGTCTGTCACAGGGTGGGACAATGGGTACTGATGCTGTTGGGCATCATGGGTGGCTACAGACTGTGGTCACTTGCCAGCTACATAGCTGCAGTCAGCAGGGAGGAAGCAGGACCCGTTTGGCGGAACTACCCAGTCAGGGTAGCTGGGGTATCGGCTGGCAGTGGTGGGATCTGCTTCTTTCACACAGTTTCTGCTGACAGAGGAGACGTACCACAGTAGCTGGTAAATATGGAGGCAGAGTTCCTAGGGAGAGTACAAAAGATGCTGACCAGAACAAATGATCCTTTTTCGGAACAGGACATTCTGGCATGGAGGAACCTTGCCCTCCGAGACCTCTGGTGGGAGGCTCTGCAACAGGAGCAGGAAAATGGAAAAGTCCTCCCCACGAACGACATGAGATTCCAGGTTCGGTGAACCATGAGACTGCCTTTCCTGGGAGAACAGCCAAAGAAGGAATAGCTAGCTGTTCTACATAGACTGATCCAGCAAGAGATGTGGGTGGAGGGCAGCTATCGGGCCTTCCAATGGCTCACTATGCAAGCGCAGCAATGGCTGGAGGAAGGCTCCCCCACAGAGGGCTTTGGCGGCCCTGGATTGCTGTGTACAAAAAGGACAGAGGACCCACAATTTGGGAGCGAGACCGACCAGGGTATGGTGGATATCTCTGCTGGTTCTCTTGGAGGAGACATGGCTGCTGGACGATCTGGATTTTATAATTGACCAGGAAGAGGGACTGATCAAGGAATACACAAGGCTGCTGGATCTTGCTAAGCAGCATTCTAGGGTCATACAGATCTGGGGTGCAGCCCTCTGGAATTCATGGAGGTCGACCGTGGAGGAGTGGCAGCAAAGAAAAAGGGAACCAGGGCTGCAGGATCCTGATCAGCAGTCTGGCTCTGAGCTTATAGACATGGACAAGGGAGCCATCCCAGCAGAAGTGCTGACAACAGGGCAGAGAGCCGCCGGCCTCTGCCCAGCACCTGTAACAGCTCCAGGAAACCCGGGAGCGGAGGTAGTAATCCTCCCTCCCCTTACAGAGAACCCCTTGCAGGTAGAGATGGATGTCAATAACTCTCCCCAGCAGCAGAGCCAGGTACAGGTAGAGGAGACAGTTGGTCTCTCTCCCCAGTAGCAAAGCCATCCCTTGGGAGTAGAGGTAGTCATCCTCCCTCCCCGTAAACAGAACACCTTCCCAGGAGAGGAAACAGTCAGTTTCTCTCCCCAGCGGCAGAGCCAGGAGCTGGGAGAGAAGACAGCCGGTCTCTCTTCCCAGTGGCAGAGCCATCCCCTGGGAGCGGAGGTAGTCATCCTCCCTCCCCGTAAACAGAACCCCTTCCCAGGAGAGGAGACAGTCAGTCTCTCTCCCCAGTGGCAGAGCCAGGAGCCGGGAGAGGAGACAGTCGGTCTCTCTCCCCAGCGGCAGAGCCATCCCCTGGTAGCGGAGGTAGTCGTCCTCCCTCCCTGTAAACAGAACCAATTCCTGGGAGAGGAGACAGTCGGTCTCTCTCCCCAGCGGCAGAGCCAGGAGCTGGGAGAGGAGACAGTCAGTCTCTCTCCCCAGTAGCAGAGCCAGGAGCTGGGAGGGGAGACAGTCGGTCTCTCTCCTCAGCGGCAGAGCCATCCTTCGGGAGCGGAGGTAGTCATCCTCCCTCCCCTTACAGAGAAGCGCTTGCAGGGAGAGACGGGTATTGATATCTCTCCCCAGGGGCCGAATCCCTTTCTGGGAGAGGAGACAGTTGGTCTCTCTCCCCAGTGGCAGCACAGTTTCCCATGGAGTGGAGGTAGCATACCTCCCTCCCCAGCGGTAGATCTCCTTCTCGGGAGAAGAGACAGACGGACTCTCCCCTCAGTAGCTTGGCAGGGTCTCTACCCTTTTCTTGTCCCGGAGTATTTCTCACAGAGGGCAGGCGTTGCATTGGGCAAGGAGGATAAAAGTGTATACAGTTGGTGCCACATGTTTGGGCACCCGAGCTTTACCTGCCCCACCAAGGAGCAACCTCCCCCTCCGGTCTGGGGTGGGAAAACAGCTGGTAAACTGGCACTAGCTTTGTTTGTGGATGGGTCAGCCGATTCTAAACAGAGTGTCACAGAGAGAGGCAGTGTGGCCATGGAACTTAAGGACACTGGAACTTGTGGGACAGCAATTGTTTTCCAGCCGGCCTTTGAAAACTTGTTTGGGACATTGCCTTTTGTGACTATCCCTGCGCCCAGGGAGCAGGGATATAAACATCAGCAGGAACCCCCCCAGGATGCCCCAAGCTCAGGAGAGATGGGAAAACCTCTCCCAGCAACCAAAAAGTGGAGGGCCACCATCGGACAGCCCCAGGCTGACCCGTTAAGGGTCTAGCTGGGTCTGCCGAACTGGAGGGGGGGAGATGTAATGGATACCAGACAGCTAAGGCTACCCCCCACCCCCCTACAACCTCACCCCTGTTGTTTCTCAATGGTTTTGGGCTCCTCAGGGCAACCACAATCTCTGGAAGCTTTTGGTTGCATGGTTTTGTGTTCCAAACTTGTTTAGAAAAGAGCTGGTCTATGACCTGGAAAACCCTCCTAGGCTGGCTGGGCTCCTGGAACTCCTGGTCGGCCACCTCACAACTGACACCCGCCTAACCCCTCTCAGGCTGTCCGGGCTCCTGGAACTCCCGGTCGGCCTCAGGACAGCAGAACACCTGCTAACTTTACCCCTGGTTGCTCCAGCAACCATGTGCCCCAGAGTTCCGCTCTTTTGGGCATTAGTAGCCCCTAGGGAGGACAAGAGGTGGGGGAATTACCGGAGGGGAGCTTTGGGAAACGGGGGTTTTGGACACCCCTACCTCCATAACTTCAACGGGCTGTATCTCTGGTCCCCAATAATGAATCACGCCGCTCTTTGGACTGCAGCATCTGGGGACAGAGAGCTTTCAAATTACACCCTGGAAGTGCCGCCGCTCCCCTGGGATCACCCCAAAACCGTCACCACTGTGTCCTGGGATTCTGTGAGACTATGGTTGCTATGGAGGCGCCGGTAAGTCTGGAGGGGCGGGAATGGCGGGGAAACTGTGGCATTTTCTTCTGAACTTATCAAGATAAGTGTGTGTATAAAAGATGTGTGTTTTGCTCAATAAAATCAGTTTTTATTTCACCTGAATGCTAGTCTGTCTAGTCATTTAGGTGGGCTCCTGCTAGAATCACTTTCCTGGGCTACATAGCAGCCTGTTCCAGGCAGAGAAAGGATCCTCAGACAGAGCTACCCAGCCTGGGTAGCTGGAGTCTGTCACAGACTGGGACCCTGGGTACTGATGCTGTCGGGCATCAGGGGTGGCTACAGGCTGTGGTCACTTACCAGCTACATAGCTGCAGTTGGCAGGGAGGAAACAAGACCCGTTTGACGGAGCTACCCAGTTGGGGTAGCTGGAGTATCCATCACAGGTATCATTTACTAGAAATTACCTCAATCGTTAAAAGGGAGAGCCCTGTAGTTTTGTGACAATTAGTCTTCTGTGTCTTTTGCAATATGGCAGATCTGGGGACCAATAGTCTTGTATCATCCCAGTCAATCAGATGGTACCAATGATGTAAAAAAGGAGAGAGCACAAAGATAGTACAATAACAATTTTTATTTTAACCCCTTAACCCATTGCAACGTATATATACATTGTGCGGTGCTTATTGTACCGCATGACGTATATATACATCGGAGCTACAGTAGTCCCTGAGTTATGACATCTATCTTTATATGAAACCGGAGCATGATTGGTGCTCTGGTTCCATATGAAGCTAGTTGCCAGATTGTTACAGATGGTGACACTCTGAGGCCTATTTATCAAGCCGTCAACTATGTTGCATTCGCCGGCACCAATACGCTTACCTAACATCGCCTTACATCGCGGCCGTGGACCTGAATACGCTCTCCATATTTATAAAAAAATATGTCAAAAAGCTGCGCACCAAGTACGGGGGGATGAGCAGCGGACTGTTGTTATCTAACAGTCATCAATCTCGCTGCTATTCAGCTTTATCTCAACTTTATTTATACCCTGTCACTAAACACCACCACTGTAATAAAATGTTTAACCTCTATAACACCACTCCCAGACCCCACCCCAACTAAATAAAGTTATTAACCTCTATCCCTCTGCTCCCGGAGCCCACCGCAACCTTTATAAAGTTATTAACCCCCATCCCGCTGCTCCCGGAGCCTACCGCAACCTAAATAAAGTTATTAACCCCTATCCTGCTGCTCCCGGAGCCCACCACAACCTAAATAAAGTTATTAACCCCTATCCCTCCACTCCTGGAGCCCACCGCAACCTAAATAAAGTTAAAAACCCCTATCCCGCTGCTCCCAGAGCCCTCTGCACCTAAATAAATGTATTAACCCCTAAACCCCTGGTCTCCCACATCACTACCACTTACTAAACCTATTAACCCCTAAACCACCAGCCCCTCACATCGCCATAAACTAAATTAAGCTATTAACCCCTAACCCTAACAACCCGCTAACTTTCCATTAAATATTAACTCATCCCTATCTTACAATAAATTTAAACTTACCTTTAGAATTAAAATAAACTATATTAAACTATTAATGAACCTATCCTAACTATTATATTAATATTACATTAAACTATATTAAACTATTAATTAACCTACCCTAACTGTTATACTAAAATTACATTAAACTACAAATTAAATTAACTATATTACATATTTAAAAACCTAACCCTACTCAAATTATTTGAATCTACAATAAAGAATTACTAAATTACAAAAAAATAACAACTAAGTTACCAAAAATAAAAAACACTAAGTTACACAAAATAAATAACAACTAAGTTACACAAAATAAAAAACACTGTTACAAAAAAATTTACACAAAATAAAATTTTTTTATCAAATATTAAAACTAATTGCACCTAATCTAATAGCCATATGAAAATAAAAAAGCCCCCCCCCCCCCCAATAACCTTATTTTACAGGCAAGTTTGTATTTATTTTAACTAGGTAGACTAGTTAGTAAATAGTTATTAACTATTTATTAACTACCTACCTAAAATAAATTCAAATTTACCTGTAAAATAAAACCTAACCTGAGTTACACTAACACCTAACCTTACACCACAATTAAATAAATTATCTAAATTAAATACAATTACCTAAATTACAACAAAAAAACACTAAATTACACAAAATAAAAAAAGAAATGATCAGATATTTAAACTAATTACACCTAATCTAATAGCCCTATCAAAATAATAAAAAAAGAAAGAAAAAAAAACCCTAGCCTAATATATAAAATAGCCCTTAAAAGGGTCTTTTATGGGGCATTGCCCCAAAGAAATCAGCTCTTTTACCTGTAAAAAAAATACAAACACCCCCAAACAGTAAAATCCACCACCCACACAACCAACCCCCCAAATAAAATCCTATCTAATAAAACCTAAGCTCCCCATTGCCCTGAAAAGAGCATTTGGATGGACATTGCCCTTAAAAGGGCATTTAGCTCTTTTTCAATTGCCCAAACCCTACTCTAAAACTATAACCCACCCAATAAACCCTTAAAAAAAACTAACACTAACCTCCGAAGATCCACTTACAGTTTTGAAGACCAGAAATCCATCCTCAACGAAGCAGGGAGAAGTCCTCAGTGAAGCGGCAAGAAGTCCTCAACGAAATTTGGAGAAGTCTTCATCCAAGCCGGCAGAAGTGGTCCTCCAGAGGGGCAGAAGCATTCATCCAGATGGCATCTTCTATCTTCATCAATCCGGCGCAGAGCGGGTCCATCTTCAAGACATCCTCTTCAATCGAAGTCTTCTTCCTGAATGAAGGTTCCTTTAAGTGACGTCATCCAAGATGCAATTAGCCAATAGGATTGTGCTTGCATTCTATTGGCTGTTCCAATCAAAAACAAAAATTGTATTTATTTTAGCTAGGTACTTAGGCCTAGATTTAGAGTTTTGCAGTAGCCGTGAAAACCAGCGTTAGAGGCTCCTAACGCTGGTTTTAGGCTACCGCCGGTATTTGGAGTCAGTCAAAAAAGGGTCTAACGCTCACTTTTCAGCCGCGACTTTTCCATACCGCAGATCCCCTTACGTAAATTGCGTATCCTATCTTTTCAATGGGATCTTTCTAACTCCAGTATTTAGAGTCGTGTCTGAAGTGAGCGTTAGAATTCTAATGACAAAACTCCAGCCGCAGAAAAAAGTCAGTAGTTAAGAGCTTTCTGGGCTAATGCCGGTTTATAAAGCTCTTAACTACTGTGCTCTAAAGTACACTAACACCCATAAACTACCTATGTACCCCTAAACCGAGGCCCCCCCACATCGCCGACACTCAATTAATTTTTTTTAACCCCTAATCTGCCGACCGCCACCTACGTTATACTTATGTACCCCTAATCTGATGCCCCTAACACCGCCGACCCCTATATTATATTTATTAACCCCTAACCTGCCCCCCACAACGTCGCAGCCAGCTACCTACACTTATTAACTCCTAATCTGCTGTCCGCACGCCGCCGGCAGCTACATTATAGCTATGTACCCCTAATCTGCTGCCCCTAATACCGCCGACCCCTATATTATATTTATTAACCCCTAATCTGCCCTCCCTAACATCGCCGACACCTAACTTCAATTATTAACCCCTAATCTGCCGACCGAATCTCGCCGCTATTCTAATAAATGTACTAACCCCTAAAGCTAAGTCTAACCCTAACACTAACACCCCCCTAACTTAAATATAATTTTAATCTAACGAAATTAATTAACTCTTATTAAATAAATTATTCCTATTTAAAGCTAAATACTTACCTGTAAAATAAATCCTAATATAGCTACAATATAAATTATAATTATATTATAGTTATTTTAGGATTTATATTTATTTTACAGGTAACTTTGTATTTATTTTAACCAGGTACAATAGCTATTAAATAGTTAAGAACTATTTAATAGCTAAAATAGTTAAAAAAAATTACAAAATTACCTGTAAAATAAATCCTAACCTAAGTTACAATTAAACCTAACACTACACTATCAATAAATAAATTAAATAAAATACCTACAATTATCTACAATTAAACCTAACACTACACTATCAATAAATTAATTAAATACAATACCTACAAATAACTACAATGAAATAAACTAACTAAAGTACAAAAAATAAAAAAGAACTAAGTTACAAAAAATAAAAAAATATTTACAAACTACAGAAAAATATTACAACAATTTTAAACTAATTACACCTACTCTAAGCCCCCTAATAAAATAACAAAGCCCCCCAAAATAAAAAAAATGCCCTACTCTATTCTAAATTACTAAAGTTCAAAGCTCTTTTACCTTACCAGCCCTGAACAGGGCCCTTTGCGGGGCATGCCCCAAGAAATTCAGCTCTTTTTCCTGTAAAAAAAACATACAATACCCCCCCCCAACATTACAACCCACCACCCACATACCCCTAATCTAACCCAAACCCCCCTTAAATAAACCTAACACTAAGCCCCTGAAGATCTTCCTACCTTATCTTCACCATACCAGGTATCACTGATCCATCCTGGCTCCGATATCTTCATCTAAGCCCAAGTGGGGGCTAGACATCCATCATCCGAAGGCTGAAGAAGTCCAGAAGAGGCTCCAAAGTCTTCATCCTATCCGGGAAGAAGAGTAGATCCGGACCAGCAACCATCTTCTTCCAAGCGGCATCTTCTATCTTCATCCGATGAGGACCGGCTCCATCTTGAAGACCTCCACCGCGGACCCATCTTCTTCCGACGACGACTTCCCGACGAATGACGGTTCCTTTAAGGGACGTCATCCAAGATGGCGTCCCTTGAATTCCGATTGGCTGATAGGATTCTATCAGCCAATCGGAATTAAGGTAGGAAAATTCTGATTGGCTGATGGAATCAGCCATTCAGAATCAAGTTCAATCCAATTGGCTGATCCGATCAGCCAATCAGATTGAGTGTCTTGTTCAGTGGTGGTAGTCTTTCAGCCTTTCTTACCTTGGCACACCTTGTGCTTTTGGGCACTCCAGTGATGTTGCAGCTCTGAAATATGGCCAAACTGGTGGCAAGTGGCATCTTGGCAGCTGCACGCTTGACTTTTCTCAGTTCATGGGCAGTTATTTTGCGCCTTGGTTTTTCCACACGCTTCTTGCGACCCTGTTGACTATTTTGAATGAAACGCTTGATTGTTCGATAATCACGCTTCAGAAGCTTTGCAATTTTAAGAGTGCTGCATCCCTCTGCAAGATATCTCACTATTTTTGACTTTTCTGAGCCTGTCAAGTCCTTCTTTTGACCCATTTTGCCAAAGGAAAGGAAGTTGCCTAATAATTATGCACACCTGATATAGGGTGTTGATGTCATTAGACCACACCCCTTCTAATTACAGAGATGCACATCACCTAATATGCTTAATTGGTAGTAGGCTTTCGAGCCTATACAGCTTGGAGTAAGACAACATGCATAAAGAGGATGATGTGGTCAAAATACTCATTTGCCTAATAATTCTGCACTCCCTGTAGTGTAGTGTTAGGTTTAATTGTAGATAATTGTAGGTATTTTATTTAATTAATTTATTGATAGTGTAGTGTTAGGTTTAATTGTAACTTAGGTTAGGATTTATTTTACAGGTAATTTTTTTAATTATTTTAACTATTTTAGCTATTAAATAGTTCTTAACTATTTAATAGCTATTGTACCTGGTTAAAATAAATACAAAGTTACCTGTAAAATAAATATTAATCCTAAAATAGCTATAATATAATTATAATTTATATTGTAGCTATATTAGGATTTATTTTACAGGTAAGTATTTATCTTTAAATAGGAATAATTTATTTAATAAGAGTTAATTAATTTCGTTAGATTAAAATTATATTTAAATTAGGGGGGTGTTAGTGTTAGGGTTAGACTTAGCTTTAGGGGTTAATACATTTATTAGAATAGCGGTGAGCTCCAGTCGGCAGATTAGGGGTTAATGTTTGAAGTTAGGTGTTGGCGATGTTAGGGAGGGCAGATTAGGGGTTAATACTATTTATCATAGGGTTAGTGAGGCGGATTAGGGGTTAATAACTTTATTATAATAGCGGTGCGGTCCGGTCGGCAGATTAGGGGTTAATAAGTGTAGGCAGGTAGAGGCGACGTTGTGGGGGGCAGATTAGGGGTACATAGGGATAATGTAAGTAGCGGCGGTTTACGGAGCGGCAGATTAGGGGTTAAAAATAATATGCAGGGGTCAGCGATAGCGGGGGCGGCAGAATAGGGGTTAATAAGTGTAAGGTTAGGGGTGTTTAGACTCGGGGTACATGTTAGGGTGTTAGGTGCAGACGTAGGAAGTGTTTCCCCATAGACAACAATGGGGCTGCGTTAGGAGCTGAACGCGGCTTTTTTGCAGGTGTTAGGTTTTTTTTCAGCTCAAACAGCCCCATTGTTTCCTATGGGGGAATCGTGCACGAGCACGTTTTTGAGGCTGGCCGCGTCCGTAAACAACTCTGGTATCGAGAGTTGCAGTGGCGGTAAATATGCTCTACGCTCCTTTTTTGGAGCCTAACGCAGCCATTCGGTGGACTCTCAATACCAGAGTTATTTTAAAGGTGCGGCCAGAAAAAAGCCAGCGTTAGCTACGCGGGTCGTTACCGACAAAACTCTAAATCTAGTCGTTAGTAAATAGTTAATAACTATTTACTAACTAGTCTACCTAGTTAAAATAAATATAAACTTGCCTGTGAAATAAAAATAAAACCTAAGATAGCTACAATGTAACTATTAGTTATATTATAGCTAGCTTAGGTTTTATTTTACAGGTAAGTATTTAGTTTTAAATAGGAATTATTTAGGTAATGATAGTAGGTTTTATTTAGATTTATTTCAATTATATTTAAGTTAGGGGGTGTTAGGGTTAGACTTAGGTTTAGGGGTTATTAAATTTAGTATAGTGGCGGCGACGTTGGGGGCGGCAGATTAGGGGTTAATAAATGTAGGTAGGTGGCGGCGATGTTAGGGGCGGCAGATTAGGGGTTAATAATATTTAACTAGTGTTTGCGATGCGGGAGTGTGGCGGTTTAGAGGTTAATATGTTTATTATAGTGGCGGCTATGTCAGGAGCGGCAGATTAGGGGTCAATAATTTTATTTTAGTGTTTGCGATGCGGGAGGGCCTCGGTTTAGGGGTTAATAGGTAGTTTATGGGTGTTAGTGTACTTTTTAACACTTTAGTTATGAGTTTTATGCTACATCTTTGTAGTGTAAAACTCATAACTACTGACTTTAGATTGCGTTAAGAATCTTGCGGGATAGGCTGTACCGCTCACTTTTTGGCCTCCCAGAAAAAGCTTGTAATATCGGCGCTATGGAAGTCCCATTGAAAAAAGACTCATTTGCGTTAAGGCCAAAAAAGTGTGCGGTGCCCCTAAACCTGCAAGACTCGTAATACCAGCGGTAGTGAAAAAACAGCTTTATGAGCCTTAACGCTGCTTTTTCACTCATACCGCAAAACTCGTAATCTAGCCGTTTGGTTCTTATTAATAAGATACAAGTACCCTTTGTACACAACCGTTTACATCCTGGTTCTAACCATTAGTATATAGCACGTATTACCTTTACCATATAAAATTTACAATGTTCTATATATGTTTTATATAGGGTTTATTTGTGGATAAAAGTATCCTTTACCTACTCACTGTTACACACCCTGGTGCTTACCATTCAATGTGTAGTGCTTATTATGCTCATAACACACTGTATTATATAATGTATCTTTACCATAGATTGTATCCTATGCCTATTCATTTGTTTACATTCTGGAGCTTACCATTCAATGTACAGTGCTTATTATGCACACGCTGTATTTCTATTACATTATATAATGTATTTTTAATACATATTGTATCCTAGCCTGCTTTGTTACAATTACTAATCTAACTAAATATGTATGGGTTCCCCCATAGCATAAACCTGAACTCGGGATGGTATCAGAGTACTACATGCATGTATTCACAACATCTATATAGACATCCCAGTCCTGAATATAGCATACGCATATATATTTCAATATGAAAGTTTTCTTCTCCTGAAAACGAAAGTGAACATAAGTCCGGAAATACGCAACCAGAAAGATTCCAATCTCAATCAATGACAATCGGATATGACGTCATTAAAATGACGATTTTCGGTTTGAGACAACATGAAAAAAACGGATGTGACAAGATACACGATCACTTTTGGTTTCAGAGAGGGACATTTGGTGCCTGTTTAAAGCCCCACAATTGGCCAAAGGACCCTTTATAAGGAGAAATCCTATTATAGCCGGTATCAGTCTTGAGAAAGGTCCTGGTAAGGACCGAAACGCGTAGACAACCATTGCTGATACCACGGTTCAGGTTTATTTTACACCGGCTCAGGTTTATTTTACACTGGTAAGCCCAATACTTATTTTAAGATATTAGTAGCATTATTGTACTATATATTTTATCTTTTATAGGAGATCGACACACATTACTTTAACCTTTACCACACATTTTTAGGATCATCACTATTTAAGGCGTTTTGAGGATAATCACAATCAGGATAACCATCTTTAAAGGATATTCACTTAATCTTTCACTTTTTTATGATCCACGTTTGGATAAATCAAATATATATTTTTTCTTGCATCTCTTTTCACTGCATTTTTATTTATTTTTTTAACCCTTTTTAAGGTGTACACTATCTTTGTTTTTTACCAACATTTTCTAATTTTTTATATATTTTGTATTTATATATAAATATATATTTTTTGATCAGTATATTTTTATCAACACCATTTATAGACACCATATAAATTTGACTTTTTTACGCTTTGAGTCTTTATTTTTTCCTTGAGACTATTTTTTCATGAGACTTTATTTCATCTTGGGACTTTCCTTGGACATTTAACATTGATTTCCATATGTAATATAATATGTAATATTTTGTATCTTTATGTTCTATATAATGCATATATAGCGGTCCTATAAGGAGTTAGCATAACCTCTCCACTGAGGAGACTCTCTGGATTTTAGTTAAGGTATAGGACACACCCTGTACAAATCCGATATATGTATAGATCTACAGGGAGTGCAGAATTATTAGGCAAGTTGTATTTTTGAGGATTAATTTTATTATTGAACAACAACCATGTTCTCAATGAACCCAGAAAACTCATTAATATCAAAGCTGAATAGTTTTGGAAGTAGTTTTTAGTTTGTTTTTAGTTATAGCTATTTTAGGGGGATATCTGTGTGTGCAGGTGACTATTACTGTGCATAATTATTAAGCAACTTAACAAAAAACAAATAAATACCCATTTCAATTATTTATTTTTACCAGTGAAACCAATATAACATCTCAACATTCACAAATATACATTTCTGACATTCAAAAACAAAACAAAAACAAATCAGCGACCAATATAGCCACCTTTCTTTGCAAGGACACTCAAAAGCCTGCCATCCATGGATTCTGTCAGTGTTTTGATCTGTTCACCATCAACATTGCGTGCAGCAGCAACCACAGCCTCCCAGACACTGTTCAGAGAGGTGTACTGTTTTCCCTCCTTGTAAATCTCACATTTGATGATGGACCACAGGTTCTCAATGGGGTTCAGATCAGGTGAACAAGGAGGCCATGTCATTAGATTTTCTTCTTTTATACCCTTTCTTGCCAGCCACGCTGTGGAGTACTTGGACGCGTGTGATGGAGCATTGTCCTGCATGAAAATCATGTTTTTCTTGAAGGATGCAGACTTCTTCCTGTACCACTGCTTGAAGAAGGTGTCTTCCAGAAACTGGCAGTAGGACTGGGAGTTGAGCTTGACTCCATCCTCAACCCGAAAAGGCCCCACAAGCTCATCTTTGATGATACAAGCCCAAACCATTTCTCCACCTCCACCTTGCTGGCGTCTGAGTCGGACTGGAGCTCTCTGCCCTTTACCAATCCAGCCACGGGCCCATCCATCTGGCCCATCAAGACTCACTCTCATTTCATCAGTCCATAAAACCTTAGAAAAATCAGTCTTGAGATATTTCTTGGCCCAGTCTTGACGTTTCAGCTTGTGTGTCTTGTTCAGTGGTGGTCGTCTTTCAGCCTTTCTTACCTTGGCCATGTTTCTGAGTATTGCACACCTTGTGCTTTTGGGCACTCCAGTGATGTTGCAGCTCTGAAATATGGCCAAACTGGTGGCAAGTGGCATCTTGGCAGCTGCACGCTTGACTTTTCTCAGTTCATGGGCAGTTATTTTGCGCCTTAGTTTTTCCACACGCTTCTTGCGCCCCTGTTGACTATTTTGAATGAAACGCTTGATTGTTCGATGATCACGCTTCAGAAGCTTTGCAATTTTAAGAGTGCTGCATCCCTCTGCAAGATATCTCACTATTTTTGACTTTTCTGAGCCTGTCAAGTCCTTTTTTTGACCCATTTTGCCAAAGGAAAGGAAGTTGCCTAATAATTATGCACACCTGATATAGGGTGTTGATGTCATTTGACCACACCCCTTCTCATTACAGATATGCACATCACCTAATATGCTTAATTGGTAGTAGGCTTTCGAGTCTATACAGCTTGGAGTAAGACAGCATGCATAAAGAGGATGATGTGGTCAAAATACTAATTTGCCTAATAATTCTGCACTCCCTGTAGGTGTCTCTCCTAGATCCCACATAGCATCCAACTCTATTATATTATATTTTATTTGTACTATCCTGTATAATTTTTATCTGCGTTCAATTGTTATATCATGATATAGGAGGTCATTCAAACCTCACTTTTATAAATAAATAGTCTTTTATTTTAGTTCAGTTTATTTTAAACTTGGTTTACCCTATAGATCCTGCCTTTAGATTTTTAGCTCCCCTATTAGGAGCTATATTAGCGCTCTTCCATCCGCTTTTATTTTAGGTTATCTATATGAGAGCCGGTTGAGAGATCTTGTTTTTGGGAGGAGCTTGTGTGGCTGCATTTTGGTGCTGTGGATATCTATCTGTCTATCACCATCTGTAACAGTTATCTGCTGGTGCTGGCAGGAGGTGTGGAAGGGAATTTGGGAGGTGGGTGAGCGTTCTAGCAGCAGAGGTGGGAGGGAGAAGATAGTGGGAGGGAGTTAGATGTCCCTAAGCTTTAAAAAAATAAAATAAAGGGAGAGGGAGTGATGGGGAGCTACACAACAGAAAAAAGGTGTGGGGTTTAGGGATCCCTAACTAAAGATCACCGGGGGGAGGTGGGGGAAATAAAAAAATATTTAAAAAGTGTTTTATATGTACTCGCAGAAAGATACCTAGTTAGTAGAGGGTTAGAGAGCTGTTTGGGAGGGATCAGGGAGATTGGAGGGTAAGGGGGTGATCATACACTGCAGAAAATATAAAAAAATACATTTTTATTTAGACACATGTAGTCAATTACATGACCAGATACCACCTTTAAACCCTTATAATTATATTTTCTTATTAATATTTATATGACTATTTTTATCAGATAATTATATGAGTAAAACAGTTTATTTTAATGTATTAATGTTGTGTTTAATGCAACTTTTTTTATACCTAACCCTTACGTAAGGTCTTCAGTCATGATAACCAGACGCACGTTAAATTTGAGCTCAAGTTAATGCAATTACTTTCAAATTGAAATACACATGCAAACTAACATGCCCGCAATATTCTCATATTGTTCATGCATAAACATTGGCGCAACACTTGAAATCTAGCCCTAAACATTTAAAAACAAATTCTCACCAAAAAAAGCTGTTTTAAATTAAAATTTAGTATTCATTTTAACTGGATTATAAAGACAGCATAATTATTGGTGGAGAACAATCTGTTACAAGCATTAAAATAGAAAGCATTTTTATTAACCCTGTCATGCCAGGAGCAAATATTTAACATCAGAACGAAGTTGCGATGTAAACAGTTGCTTGAAAAAGGAAATCCCACAGTTGTCTATGCAATCACCTGATTTCAGGGCCGGGATCGGATCATGGGGGACTGCTCGGCATGCCCCCCAGTCTGATTCTTGTTTTAATCATAGGTGGAGGCTGCAGGACGCCGTATACACTAGGACGTTCCATGCCGTCCTAATGACATTAAAGCCCAGCGCTTTTTGGACAGCATGGAACGTCCTAATGGCATGAAGGGGTTAAACTTGTACATCTAATTTTATATTTTTAAAAACAATGATGTTGATGTCTCTTTTAAATAATGTAAACAAGACATTAAGGGCCAATTTACAAGTAAAGCTGTATTTAATGCTCCCATTTGAGAGCTAACTCCATTATAAGTATGGTTTTTGTGCGCATCAAGTAGTGATCGCATTACAAGTTGAAAATAAAAAGTTTTCCCTTGCACACTAAACTGACGCGCAAAAAGCCAGTTAGAATATCGCAATCACTTTAACGTATTCCCCATAGAAGTCAATGGAGCAAAAAAAGGAAAAAAACACCCTACTCGCATGCCAACCCGATCACATATTCTCAAGTGTGCTAACCCGAAATGAAAATATGAATATTTCCCATTCAATTGTTCTTCACAAAGAAGAATATCTTCTATTTATTCATAAATTCATATTTCTACATATAGCTGATGGTATTTTGGTACAATATGTATCTATACCTATGTATATATATTTATATATATGATTGTATAAAGATATAGATATATACAGATATATATAGGAATATCTATTTATAAATACATAGAACATTTTATGCTATGTGCAGAACTTTGAAATTTAAAATATTTACAGTAAAGAAATAGTTAGAACCTTTATTAATTATGAATATTGGATACATATGATTTTAAATGTTTTCATCTACTTGAAAGCAAAGAGCTCCAATGCATATATATATATATCCTCCATGTGTATCTGCACTCTCAATGTCCAATAGTCGCCAACCAGGGTGCCAGATCAGTAAGTATTCATAGTAATCTGCAACATAGGACTGCACTCACTAGATTTATGTAAAAAATCTCTTTAATTAGGTAACGTTTCGGAGCACGCAGGCTCCTTCCTCAGACCAGTACAAAACATGCAACTAAACACTGTGTCTTATAAACCTATTAAGCCCCACCCACCACCAAATTAACTGTGAATTGCGCCAAAACTGGGGTTGTCATAGTAATAACCCCTAACCCCCTCAGTGTTACCATACTACTAATCAAACAATTCCTAGGATAATTCATAAAAGCTTCAAAGTTGTATAGGTGGTACAATAAATGCATGAGCCACAAAATATGCATATTACTAAATGTTACATGTATATTTAGTAATATGCATATTTTGTGGCTCATGCATTTATTGTACCACCTATACAACTTTGAAGCTTTTATGAATTATTCTAGGAATTGTTTGATTAGTAGTATGGTAACACTGAGGGGGTTAGGGGTTATCACTATGACAACCCCAGTTTTGGCGCAATTCACAGTTAATTTGGTGGTGGGTGGGGCTTAATAGGTTTATAAGACACAGTGTTTAGTTGCATGTTTTGTACTGGTCTGAGGAAGGAGCCTGCGTGCTCCGAAACGTTACTTAATTAAAGAGATTTTTTACATAAATCCAGTGAGTGCAGTCCTATGTTGCAGATTACTATATATATATATATATATATATATATATATATATATATATATATATATATATATATGTGTGTACATTTGTATTTATGTCTTGCCTTTTTAGGGCAATAGGGAGCTTAGGTTATTTTAGATAGGGTTTTTATTTGGGGGGGTTGGTTGGTTGGGTGGTGGGTTTTACTGTTGGGGGTTGTTTGTATTTTTTGTACAGGTAAAAGAGCTGATTTATTTGGGGAAATGCCCCACAAAAGGGCCTTTTAAGGGTCATTGGTAGTTTAATGTACCAAAGTCCAGAAAGGGAACAGCACATGGGAGTAAAGAAAGTGCACGGTAGACCTAGGGCGCTGCCAAGCCCTAATACACATGAACAAAGATAAGCAGGGTCTCCAGCACTTTATCAAACAGACTTTATTTGAACACAAATAGCGACGTTTCGGTGTCACAGCACCTTATTCATGCTTGGTAATTGTATACAGGCCTTTTGCATCTTTAAATACCCAAATGTTGGCGCCTTCTCAGATTGTTGTATAGAGAAGGCTCCCTCTAGTGGCCTAATGCTATACATACACACACATAACTTATATACAGGTTGAATTAGTTAATATAAATATATTACTAAGTCCCAAAAGATACATAGAATTTCACTAAAAAAATGCATAATAATCTATAAGGAAATTACATTAAACTACAGTTTATATATTACCTAAATAGATTTAACCCCTTAATGACCGAGGACGTGCAGGGTACGTCCTCAGAAAAAAGGCAGTTAACGCCTGAGAACGTACCCTGCACGTCCTCGGTGTGGAAAGCAGCTGGAAGCGATCCTGCCTGCTTCCAGCTGCTTTCCGGTTATTGCAGTGATGCCTCGATATGGAGGCATCCTGCAATAACCTTTTACGGCCATCCGATGCAGAGAGAGCCACTCTGTGGCCCTCTCTGCACCGGACATCGATGGCCGGTATCGTTGGTGGGTGGGAGCCGGTATGGGAGGTGGGTGGCGGCCATCGATGGCCCTGGTCATGTGGAGGGGGGCGGGATCGTGGGCGGGGAAGACCGGGGGGGGCGTGCGCACGTGCACGAGGGGGCGGGGGCGGGCGCATGCACGGGGAGGGAGCGGGTGGGAGCTTCTACACTACAGAAAAAATGTGTCCCAAAGCTAAATAAAAGTGGGACATTTAATGTAAAAAAAAAAACCATTAGGTGTAATTTAGGTGGTGGGGGTTGGTGCGTGGGAGCTACACTACAGAAAAAATAAAAAAAAATAAAAAAATAAACATTTGATTGTTCAAACTGGGTACTGGCAGACAGCTGCCAGTACTCAAGATGGCCCCCAATAAGGCTGAGGGGGGAGGCTTAGAGAGCTGTTTTGGGGGGGGATCAGGGAGGTTGGGGGTTAAGGGGGGATCCTAAACACAGCATATGTAAATATGCTTTTTTTTTTTTCTTTAAAAAAAAAAAACCCAAAAACTTTTATTTTAGTACTGGCAGACTTTCTGCCAGTACTTAAGATGGCGGGGACAATTGTGGGATGGGGGGAGGGAAGGGAGCTGTTTGGGGAGGGATCAGGGGGTTAAAGCTAAAATTAACCCTGCAAGCTCCCTACAAACTACCTAATTAACCCCTTCACTGCTAGCCATAATACACGTGTGATGCACAGCAGCATTTAGCGACTTTCTAATTACCAAAAAGCAACGCCAAAGTCATATATGTCTGCTATTTCTGAACAAAGGGCATCCCAGAGAAGCATTTACAACCATTTGTGCCATAATTGCACAAGCTGTTTGTAAATGATTTCAGTGAGAAACCTAAAAATGTGAAAAAATTAACGTTTTTTTTTAATTTGATCGCATTTGGCGGTGAAATGGTGGCATGGAATATACCAAAATGGGCCTAGATCAATACTTGGGGTTGTCTACTACACTACACTAAAGCTAAAATTAACCCTAGAAGCTCCCTACATGCTCCCTAATTAACCCCTTCACTGCTGAGCATAATACACGTATTGTGCGCAGTGGCATTTAGCAGCCTTCTAATTACCAAAAAGCAACGCCAAAGCCATATATGTCTGCTATTTCTGAACAAAGGGGATCCCAGAGAAGCATTTACAATCATTTATGCTATAATTGCATAAGTTGTTTGTAAATAATTTCAGTGAGAAACCTAAACTTTGTGAAAAAATTTGTGAAAATGTGAACAATTTTTTTTATTTGATCGCATTTGGCGGTGAAATAGTGGCATGAAATATACCAAAATGGGCCTAGATCAATACTTTGGGATGTCTTCGAAAAAAAAATATATACATGTCAATGGATATTCAGGGATTCCTGAAAGATATTAGTCTCCCAATGTAACTAGCGCTAATTTTGAAAAAAAAGTGGTTTGGAAATAGCAAAGTGCTACTTGTATTTATGGCCCTATAACTTGCAAAAAAAGCAAAGAACATGTAAACATTGGGTATTTCTAAACTCAGGACAAAATTTAGAAACTATTTAGCATGGGTGTTTTTTGGTGGTTGTAGATGTGTAACAGATTTTGGGGGTCAAAGTTAGAAAAAGTGTGGTTTTTTCCATTTTTTCCTCATATTTTATAATGTTTTTTATAGTAAATTATAAGATATGATGAAAATAATGTTATCTTTTGAAAGTCCATTTAATGGCGAGAAAAACGGTATATAATATGTGTGGTTACAGTAAATGAGTAGACGAAAATTACAGCTAAACACAAACACCGCAAAAATGTAAAAATAGCCTTGGTCCCAAACGGACAGAAAATGGAAAAGTGCTGCGGTCATTAAGGGGTTAATGAACCATTTCATAAACACTTTATGGAAAATTAAAATGCATAGAAAAAAAATTTTTTATACAAAAGTTTATAAACAATTAAAAACAAGGGAAGGGCCTAAAAATACAGCAAAGATTCTAAGTGATAAATAATTAGTCGGGCTGAAGGTACTTAAAGAGAAATTCAGAAAAAACAGCTTAAATCAAATTCCCTGTTAAGACCCTTGGGATGCATACTATCTAATTTATGCACCCACCACATCTCTCTTTGTTTTAATTGACGCTCCCTATTCATGCCTCTTCTATTTGGGGGGATATGGTCTATTACTTGCCACCTGAGTTGGCTAATGTGGTGGCCTTTCTCTAGAAAATGGTTGGATACAGGGGCATCCCTGTTCTTGCATCTAATGTTGGACCTATGTTGACCAATACGGTCTTTCACCTTGCGGGTGGTCTCACCTATATAGATGCAAGAACAGGGACACTTGATCAAATATACCACATAGGTGGTCTCACAGGTATAATACCCCTTGATAGAAAACTTTTTTCCACTTTGGGGATGATGAAAGAATGCTCCTTTTATCACTGAATGGCAACTCATACAACCAAGGCAGGGAAAAGTTCCCATATTTTTCTTTCCCAACAACTGTTGTCTATTTTGTCTGGTGGGGCCTATGTCTGTTCTCACCAAGTGGTCCCTAAGGCTTTTTACTCTCTTGTGTGCCATAATGGGAGGCTCTTGGAACTGAGCTACATTAGAATTGCATTCCTTAAGAATATACCAGTTCTTCCGAATTAACCTAGATATTTTGTCACTCAATGGGTTGTATTGACTGACAAACACCAGCCTATTTTCTTTGGGTGTTCTTTCCTTAAAGGGAAAGTCTACACCAGAATTTTTATTATTTTAAAAGATAGATAATCCCTTTATTACCCATTCCCCAGTTTTGCACAACCAACATAGTTATATTAATATATGTTTTACCTCTGTGATTACCTTGTATCTAAGCCTCTGCAGACTGCCCCCTTGTCTCAGTGCTTTTGACAGACATGCAGTTTAGCCAATCAGTGCAGACTCCTAAATAACTCCATGGGAGTGAGCACAATGTTATCTATATGACACACATGAACTAGTACTGTCTAACTGTGAAAAACTTTCAAAATGCTCTGAGCTAGGAGGCGGTTTTCAACGATTTAGAAATCAGTTTGAGCCTACCTAGGCTTAGCTTTTCAAAAATACCACCAAGGGAACAAAGCAAATTTGATGATAACAGTAAATTGGAAAGTTGTTTAAAATTGCATGCCCTACCTGAATCATGAAAGTTTAATTTTGACTAGACCGTCCCTTTAATTTTATCCAAAGAGCCTATAGTATCATCTAGGAGTTTTTTAGGGTATCCTCTGTCAGTGAACTTTTTGGACATTTCATTAAACCTTATCCTCCTTGTCTCCCCATCATCGACAATCCTGTTAACCCTTAATAGTTGGCTCCTGGGAAGGGAATTTACCAATGGCCTGGGGTGGAAGCTGTTAAATTGCAGTATACTGTTTCTGTCTGTCTCTTTTCTATACAGATCAAATTCTAGGTGATGACCCTTCTTGAGAACTAGCATGTCCAGGAAGGGTATAGATTCCTCACTGACACTCACTGTGAAGAAAAGGTCCCTTACTTCAGAATTTAAATCCTGAACAAATTGTGTGAGGGACTCAACATCGCCCCACCATACACCAAAAATATCGTCTATATATCTCCACCATATGGCTCCATATTGTTTAAATAACTGATTTTTATAGACGATACTCTCCTCAAACTCACACATGAAGAGGTTGGCGTATGATGGGGCGACGTTAGAGCCCATGGCTGTACCCCTCACCTGGACATACCAGCTGTCCTGAAAGATAAAATAATTCCAATAAAGGACAATCCGTAACAAGTCCTCCAAAAATGATACTTCAATCTCATTATACCTCCTGTTCACCATCAATGTTTTTTTATTATGGATATACCAGTTTCATGTTTTATGGATGTGTATAAACTACGTACATCCATGGTGAACAGGAGGTATTTGTCACTAGGGAATACCAAATCCCTTGCCTTCTGCAAAAAACTATTAGTGTCTTGTATGTAGCTTGACATCCTAGTGACTTCAGGCTGCAAGATCTTATCCAAAAATTTGGAAATGTTTGTAAATACCGACTCAACTGAGGAGACAATAGGTCGCCCCAGAGGTCTCTGTTTGTCCTTGTGGACTTTTGGGACAGTATAAAAGACAGGTGTCCTAGGGTTTACAGTACACAAATACTCAGATAGCTTTCTATCAATAATGCCTTGACTCAGGGCTCTCTGTACAACTACATTTATCTCCTTCTGTATATTACCTAAAGGATTTCCATGCAGTGGCTTATATGTATTTATATCACTCAATTGTGAGAGGGCTTCATTCACATAGTATCCTTTATCTAGCAAAACCATTGCTCCGCCTTTATCAGCCCCCTTGAAGATGATGTTTTTATTACCTTTTAACTCCTTCAGTATCATATTTTCACCCTTAGCAAAATTAGTCAAATTGACACGTTCATTCTTATGCCACAAAGTAGTATGTTTTTTATTTTTGTATTCATCACGTAACTTTTTAACCCCTTGTTGTATTATGTTAACAAATGTATTGACACTACTATTAATAACATTGGGGTTAAAAGAACTTTTTTTGCTAAGACCTAACTTTTTTAAAGACAATTCCGGAGTCTGGGCTTGACTATCTGCCAGATAATGTTCATTGCTGAACCAGACTTTAAGTTTGATATTGCGGTATAGTCTTTGCAAATCTTTTTCCAGCTCGAAAAAGTCTGTGTCATGGAAAGGGCAAAAAGAAAGTCCTCTATTGAGCATCGTATTTTCTTTTTCATTTAATGCATATTCTGACGTGTTTATTACTATATCATTATCTCCCCCCACAAGTGTGGAACATGTCTGGCTGTCCTTAATAATAGATATAGAGTTGCTTACTTCTTTGGCGCTTTCTTCCGGTTGGATCTGCGGATCGAGTTTCCCCTTGTAGCGGCGGTGTTTCTTGCCGCCCCGGTGGACCCGATGCTGCACTCGCTGTTGCTTGATCCTAAAGGGGATGAACCAAGGGATGAGCTATCTGACGTATTGGATGCGTCATCATGCTGTTCTCTTCTTGTCGGCCTGTGCCTACGTCTGCCCCTGGGTCCTGATGCTCCCCGGTTGCTAAAGTTACCGGATCTCCAGCGGTATACTCGACCTAGGCGGTAATCCTCTTCGTCACGGATGAACTTTGCCCTTTTTGTTTCTTTTATGGCTTTCTGTTCCTCCGCAATCTTAGTAGCGATCCTTTTCTCCATCTCTTGAAATTCATCATTGGACAAACAGGTCTGTAACTCATCCTTGCATTTTTTTATGTTCACCTCCTGCAACTCCATCTAAGGTCCAACATTAGATGCAAGAACAGGGATGCCCCTGTATCCAACCATTTTCTAGAGAAAGGCCACCACATTAGCCAACTCAGGTGGCAAGTAATAGACCATATCCCCCCAAATAGAAGAGGCATGAATACGGAGCGTCTATTAAAACAAAGAGAGATGTGGTGGGTGCATAAATTAGATAGTATGCATCCCAAGGGTCTTAACAGGGAATTTGATTTAAGCTGTTTTTTCTGAATTTCTCTTTAAGTACCTTCAGCCCGACTAATTATTTATCACTTAGAATATTTGCTGTATTTTTAGGCCCTTCCCTTGTTTTTAATTGTTTATAAACTTTTGTATAAAAATTTTTTTTTCTATGCATTTTAATTTTCCATAATGTGTTTATGAAATGGTTCATTAAATCTATTTAGGTAATATATAAACTGTAGTTTAATGTAATTTCCTTATAGATTATTATGCATTTTTTTAGTGAAATTCTATGTATCTTTTGGGACTTAGTAATATATTTATATTAACTAATTCAACCTGTATATAAGTTATGTGTGTGTATGTATAGCATTAGGCCACTAGAGGGAGCCTTCTCTATACAACAATCTGAGAAGGCGCCAACATTTGGGTATTTAAAGATGCAAAAGGCCTGTATACAATTACCAAGCATGAATAAGGTGCTGTGACACCGAAACGTCGCTATTTGTGTTCAAATAAAGTCTGTTTGATAAAGTGCTGGAGACCCTGCTTATCTTGGTAGTTTAATGTAGGTTAGGATTTTGTTTTGTTTTTTTTTGGGGGGGGGCTTTTTATTTTGTTAGGGATATTAGATTAGGTGTAATTCTTTTCCTTTTTGATAATGTGTTTTTTTTTCAGAATTTAGGGTTTTTTATTTTTTGTAACTTAGCGTTTATTTTTTTGTAATTTAGCAATTTTTAATAAGGTTAAATAGTATATTTAAATAATTTGAATAGGGTTAGTTTTTTTTAATATGTAATTTATTTAATTGGTAGTTTAATTTAAGTGTAGTATAATAGTTAGAGTAGGTTGATTAATAGTTTAAAAATAGTTTATTTTAATTCTACAGGTAAGTTTAAATTTATTTGAAGATAGGGATGTGGTAATTTTTATTTAAATTTAGTGGGTTGTTAGGTTTAGGGGTTAATAGCTTAATTTAGTTTATGGCAATGTGGGGTGCTGGCCGTTTAGGGGTTAATAGGTTTAGATGGTGGTAGTGATGTGGGAGGTCAGAGGTTTAAGGGTTAATACATTTACTGAGTGGCGACGGGGTCCAGGAAAGGCAGGATAGGGTTTAATAACTTTATTTAGTGACGGCGGGGTCCGGGAGCGGTGGGATAGGGGTTAATAACTTTATTTAGGTTGTGCCAGGGTCCAGGAGCGGCAGAATAGGGGTTAATAACTTTATTTAGTGGCGGCAGGGTCGGGGAGTGGGGGGATAGGGGTTAATAACTTTATTTAGGTTGCGGCGGGGTACGGGAGAGGCAGAATAGGGGTTAATAACGTTATTTAGTTGCGGCGGGGTCCGGGAGCGGCGGGATAGGGGTTAAACATTTTAGTATAGTGGCAGTGTTTAGTGACAGGGTATAAATAAAGTTGGTAAAAAGCCAAATAGACGCAAGATCGATGACTGTTCATTAACAACAGGCCGATGTTCATCGCCCCGTACTTTTTTTTATAAATATGGAGATCGTATTCAGGTCCACGGCCACAATATTAGGCGATGTTAGGCGAGCGTATTGGTGCCGTCGACTTCAACAAAGTTGACGACTTGATAGATATCCCCCATGGTCAGTGGACCGGGTAATGAACGTTCAAGGTTTTGTAGCGGTAACTACCTCTTTATTTGTGACGCATCTGGGGGGGGGCTTGACCCCAACGAGAGTGAGGGAAATGGAATTACTGTGCCATGTAGCTCCTGGGGAGGTGCAGCCGGGTTGCTGGAGCTTTATGGGTTTCTCCCTCAACCTAAGTCAATTCAGCGGTTCAGATTGGGCAGAACAAACAAAGTAAAAGAAAGCTTGGACCTATGGCACTACCCTTGATGCTTACTGAAGTATCAGTTGCCGCAGCGCTTGCTCCCTTTCCTAGCCGAGGGAGTAAGATCCCTCTACAATTACATGAGAAGAGTGCTCTGAATTCACAAAGGGGACTAGCTGTGTTGCATTGGCTTGTGTGGAAACCTGCCTTCTTTTTGGCTTTTCACTTTCATTGCTCTGCGGAGGCTCAACAATGTAGTGGAAAATACAGTGGAAAATACTTAGTCTTTAATGCCTTTATGAAAATTGGAGTGGGCTAAGTCTATTATGATATAAGTGGGAAATATCTGGGTTTCATATGTATCCAAGAGATGCAGACTCTCACTTCTGATATATTGTCTGATATTCCATATCTAATTATGGAGTTGATATAAATCTGGACTTGAATTGGAGTGAGTAGCAAATCTATATTTAAATGCAGACTTTCAGCAATGATACTTTTGGTATATGTGTTTGTCTTAATATTCCTTAGAAATATTTTACAGTGTTTTCTTACAGGGACATACCTGATTATAATAATACTAGTCCTAAAGCCCGTTCACACGGGCCGTGTGGTTTATTTTTATTTTTATATTCTCTCTCTCCCCTATCTCTCTCTCTCCCCTCTTTCTCCCCCCCTGTCTCTCTCTCTCTCTCTCCCCCCTGTCTCTCTGTCTCTCTCACTCTCTCCCCCTGTCTCTCTCACTCTCTCCCCTCTGTCTCTCTCACTCTCTCCCCCTGTCTCTCTGTCTCTCTCCCCCCTGTCTCTCTGTCTCTCTCCCCCCTGTCTCTCTCACTCTCTCTCCCCTGTCTCTCTCACTCTCTCTCCCCTGTCTCTCTCACTCTCTGTCCCCTGTCTCTCTCAGTCTCTCTCCCCTGTCTCTCTCACTCTCTCTCCCCTGTCTCTCTGTCTCTCTCACTCTCTCCCCCTGTCTCTCTCACTCTCTCCCCCCTGTCTCTCTCACCTGTCTCTCTCACTCTCTCCCCCTGTCTCTCTCACCTGTCTCTCTCTCTCCCCTCTGTCTCTCTCTCTCCCCTCTGTCTCTCTCCCCTCTGTCTCTCTCT